>NW_028135608.1:0-222916 GCF_964662115.1 Mustela nivalis
CATTCAATGCTCTTGTTTCTTTATTGATTTTCTGCTTCTATGTTCTGATTATTTCTGAGAGAGGCATGTTAAGATCTCGTATTATTTATGAATTCATATCGATATGACTCTTTATCTTGACTAACAGTTTTCTTATGTAATGGGCTTCTCCCATATTGGGGCATAGATATTTACAATTGTTAGATCGTCTTGGTGGATAATCCCTTTAAGGATTATGTAGTGGCCTTCTGTATCTCTGACTACAGTCTTTAGTTTAAAATCTAATTTCTCTGATATGAGAATTGCTACCACGGCCTTCTTTGGAGACCCATTGGCATGAGATATGCTTCTCCATCCCTTCACTTTCAGTCTGGGTGTATCTTTAGGTTCAAAATGGGTCTCTTGTAGACAACATATGGATGGGTCCTGTTGTTTTATCCAATCTGCAACCGTATGCTGTTTTATAGGCGTATTTAGGCATTCACATTGAGAGTGATTACTGATAGGTACATTTTTATTGACATTGAGGTACATTTGAAGTCTTTCTTTCTGTTTATTGTCTCTATATTTTTGTTCAATGCTATTCTTAGGATTTTTCCTCTTTTATAGAACCCCCATGAATATTCCCTGCAATGTCAGCTTGGTGGTTGCATAGTCTCTTAAGCTTGCCGGTCTTGAAAACTATTTCTCCATCCAATTTGAATGTCAGTATTGCTGGATAAAGTATTCTTGGCTGCATGTTCTTCTCATTAAGTGCCCTGAATATATCTTGCCAACCTTTTCTGGATAGCCAGGTGATCCTGATGTGCTTTCCTTTGTACGTAAGGACCCTCTATGTCCTAGCGGCTTTCAAGAGATTGTATCTACACTTATGACTTTTCAATTTTACTATCAGGTGCCTTGATTTTTTTTTGACTCTATAATATTGGGGAGGAGACTGTTTTGTTTCTAGTACATGAAGGCTGGTTCCAATTGCAAGACTGGGTGTATTTTCATGAAGAACTTGTTCCACTATATCTTCTCGACTTCTTTCTTTCTCCTCCCCTTCAGAGATTCCTATAATTCTGATATTGGAACTTTTATGTCATCTTTTATTTCCCTGATTCTGTTTTTGTGGCTTCTAAGCTGTGTGTTCCAAGTTTCTTCCTGATCCTCTCTCTCCGTTTGTACTCAAGATCACTAATTCTATCTTCTTTTGCAGTTACCCTAGCATTTAGAGAATTTAGATTCAATTGGAACTCGTTGAGAACATTGTGAACTTCATCCATGGTGGCTTTCAGTTCTGCCCCATTCAAACTTTGTTGTTGTTGTTGTCATCCATGGCTTTCTGAAACCTACCTATTGCCTGGATAATTGTGAGCCTGTATTCTCTTTCATACATATTGACTTTGTTGAAAGCATTAGCTCTGTTGCAGAAAGCCCATGCTCTGTATGTTTCTTCTCTGTTACATTCCTCTTCATAGACATTTGTGTGAGAGATGATTGAACGGATATAGCTGGATGAATCGACCGAGGTGCAGTAAAGGTGCACCCTGGAATGCATCTGAGCAAACAAGATTCCCCACCGAAACGAGAGAAAAAAGAAAAGATAAAGAAAATAAAGAGAGATGGAGAGTGAGGGAAAAAAGGGAATATAAACAATGTTCAGCACATATGTGCCCTAAGGAAAGAGTTAAAAACACAGACAAACAAAAAGACTGAAAATGTATGTGACATGATACATATCATGTCATATACTTTTATATGGGGCAAGATATAAATATATATAAATATATATATATAGCGGGTGATTCTGATGTGCTTTCCTCGATATATATATATATATATATATATATATATATATATATATATATATATGAAGAACCTCATCAAAAAGAACACCGAGTATAAGAATTGTATGCTATCAGGACAAACACAAAAATACAGAAACACTGGCGAAGATAAAGATAGGAGATTGATTATAAATTCTGTGTTGGTGAGGAAGTTTATTTTCATTTTTCCTGGATGTATCTTGATATTTTTGATATCTTTGTTTAAAAACTCAACTTTCCTAGATAAAGGGGGATTAAAAATTGGTTTACCTATAGGGGTAGCATTGATTGGGAAAAGGGGATTACCTTGAAGTTTAACTCTATATTAACATTAAAAAATAAAAATTAAAAAAATAAACCAGACTAAACTATACTAAATTAAAAAAATTAAAAATAGAATGCATATACTATATGCATATAGTATTTACTATACTAAATTAAAAAAAATTAAAAATAGAATGCAAAAGAAAAACCAAGGTGTATGATTCAAAAAGTTCAGGTTAGAAGGTTAATATGGAATTTGATGTACTGGACATCTCAGTGTGATGGGAAATTGGTTAAAAAATTATCTATATATAACAAATGAACCAGAATAGTAGAAAAGGGTTAAAAATCAAAGTTGTGTCTCTGAAGTAGTGGTTGTTGTTCTCTTGTAGTCTTTTTTTTTTTTTTTTCTGGTTGGTATTTTGGGGGGAGGGGCCTGCCATGTGGTTTTCAGTCAATGATATTCCCTGATTTAAGTCCTCCCACCTCTCTCAAGGGGGTGGGCTTTGAGGAAACTTATTTTTTAAGCTTTTCTTCTCTGAAGGATTTGTTTGTTCAGTTTTTTTTTTCTCTTGCCTTGACTGCTTTTGATAGTTTTTGGAGATTTAGAGGAAAGCAAACTGCACCCCGACCTCCCTCTCAGAGAGAAGCCTCAGTCATCTCACCTGCGGGGGCTGCAGTTTCCATATAAATTTCCCCTTGGCTGGTGGCAGAGCAGATTTTGAGTCACGGTCCTGGGGTACGCAAGATCTTCTGCTTGTAGACAAACCATGGCAGCAGCCATTCTCTGGGCAGCTCCACACCGCCAGAGAAGTTAAAAGGAGTTAAGGCACACTGAGATTTTCATGTTTGCCCGTGCTGGGAGTGCCTTGCATTTCATGGTCAAAGATTGCCTGGCTTGCAAGCACCTCTCTCAGGGAAGGGTTTGGGTCACATCCATATCAGGTTCTGATAGCAGGGCACGGGTCCAAGAGCACGAGCCTGGGCCTTCGCACACCGCTCTCAGAGTGTGTGAGGTACGCACGCGTCTCAGGCTCTGATGGTATGGCGTTCGTCTAAAAGCACTGGGCAGGGCCTTCGCACACCTTTCTCAGGTGAAGTAAGGGGTGCATGTGTCTCAGACTCTGTTAGCAAGGCTCACTTTTCTGCTGTCTGGTGAGGCTCCCAGCCCATCACAGGAGCCAGATCCCACACGATCTTGGGCTCACTGGTGGCTCAGGGACCAAGACCTGCTTTCCCCACCACACTCCCTCTGGCTCAGTGTCAGGGGAGGCTGTCCTGGGTTCAGGGACTTAAGTCCCTGTCCTTAACCACCTGATTCCCACAATTTACCACCATGATGCTTTGCTCTTTTCAAGTGCTGTCAAACAGTCCAAGTTAAAGCTGGTCCCCAGATGCAGGACACTCAAGTATGGGGGTATTACTTTTCAACTGGCCACCTTGGGTGGCTCCCTTCCATTTTTGTTTGTCTTTTAATCTCAGTCTGGTGTTCTCACTCCACTTTTCCTGCCCACTTGTGTATTCTGCCCCTGTATAGATCCAGACATGTACAATTCGGATCTCAGGTGATGTCTTGGGTTATTGGAGTTCTTTGGTAGGAAATCACCATCCTATGGGGTAAAGGCTGAGACGGTTCCTTTTCCTACTTTCCCGTTATCTTGTCTCATCTCACATAACACTTATTATGAAATTTCAAGAGATAAGAGGTCGGCCATTATGGATAGCAAATCAAATTTATATGCCTTGAAAACTCATATTTTATCACGTTCAACATTTTCTTCAAATTATGTCCCATTTAGTCCTCTTTTATAAACACGTATTCCCACTAACCTGCCTTAAACACAAAATTTTGTTTCTGGGGAAAGTCGTATTTTTTGTCCCTTTACCCCTGCTTTTTCACATGTTTCATTACTACCATGAGAGAGTGAAATCATATATTATTTGTCTTTCGGAGACTGAGAGATGTGAAGTAGCCCAATGCTCTCCATAACTATGCCACATGAGGCAAGTGGCAAGAATTCATTCTTCCTTAAGGCTGGGTAAGAGTCTGTGGTGCCACTGGAGATAGTAGTAGTGTCTAGGAACTCCAGGCTTGTCTATAGCCATGAAAATAAAAGGAAGATGACTACATCAACTGCACATGGCAGAAATTCACCTGAAGCCTACAAAGTAAGTGCTACATCAAAAGAGAAAAAAGTTGCAAAGTCTATGGAAGAAGATTGGAGCATGGCTTAGGGACGTTTGGTGCTTCAGAGGGCAGTAAGCCAATGCAAAAGACAAAAATAAAGGAGAGAGGAGAACACTGGAGAAACCCCTAAGGAGAAAGTTTGTCAATGCCATTGGCTGTGGCCAGCAGAGGATCTGGAGGGCACAAGTTACTGCCAAAAAAAGGTCTTGAGGTCGGATTGTTCAGATCAGCAGGCTTGGCAGATATCAATTTGAGACAACATGAGACAACACTGTGTTGCTCCTAGAGATGACACCAACAAGCAACCTGGAGATGACACGAACAAGACAGCCTGGAAACCATGATCAGAGACAGTACGAGGGGTCACAGTGGGAAGATGGTGTGTTCTGGCAGTGCATCTGAGAGAGGCAGTGTTTGTAGAGATGACTTAATGGGGGTACAAGAAATTTGGGGCTCTTGCACAATCAGCATAAAGACCGAACTACTGGCAAAGACTTGACAGTGAGGACATCATGTACAAAAATCATGTCCCAACCTTGGAACACTGGGGGACTGCCTTGCTAAGTCCAAGTTGCTTAGTTAAAGGAGAAGAGATTTTCCATTAGTGTCTAGAAGAAACCCTGCTCACAAGCTCTCTACTGACCAAAGCATTCTGCAGGCCTTCTTTCTGTTGAGTTGTTGAGCAATTCATTTCACAGGCTAACCAGTGCATACCAAGCTAAACCTCACCATATTCAGCACAGAAACCAAACACTCGAAATGGCAGGCAAGGAGAGCCTCTGCAGATGACTGTTTTTAAGGACAGGGGACAGCCACAACACAACAGCAAAGGGCATGCATGCCACACTCAACCGAGTCTCCCTCAAGGGCCAGCCCTTGGACACTCCATGATCTCTTCTTCCTAAAGTCATTAACCTAATGGGGTAGAAAACAGAATGGGCTTTGTGAATAGAGAGAAAAAGACAGAGACCTAGATACAATGCAAAGATGGAAGAGTCAACTGATGCTGAGGAAAAAGAATAAGAATTGATCATGGCTAGGCAATCAAAGTGAAACCTCTAAATCTCTAAATGTAACACGCCAAATGGAGGATTAAAAGCAACAAACAGGATACTCACTGTATATCAGAAACACACAGAAGACATCAGGGAGTCTCGAATCACAGAGATAAAACTGATAAAAAACATAATAAAGTATTAGGTCCCTGATGAAAAGATTTGTAGCAGACTGGATGCTAAGTCAAAAAAGCTGGCAGAAGCATAGGATCAAATTAGTGACCTGTAAGACAAATAATGTAAGAGAAGGAAGAAAAGAGAAAGAGAGAAGGAAGAATGATGGAAGATGACAACGAGCTTGGGAAATCATCAACTCCAAAGAATGTAAAGAGGTGCCTATTGTAGGAGACCTATGAGCAAGAGAATGTAGAAGGTCAAACATTTCTTTGAGAAATCAGAGCTGAAAATGTCCTTCATCTGGGAGATGAAACAGAGATCCAGATTCAGAGGCACAGAGGACTCCCATCACCATCAACAGAAGCAGAGCACCAAAAGACATAGTGTCATTCCCCTTGCAAAAGCTATCAAAGGAGTAATTCCTTTTACCCAAATTCGAGTGGGAGAGTAGTGTGTCCATAGCCAAGTCATTGACTTCAAGATGATAAGTCATACCAGCTCTTGAAGCAGGTTGGATAGAGCAAGCCAAGCTAGTTCAAGACAAAACCCCCTGCATTTCTGAACAATGACAGAGCAGGGGTTTTTGTCTAGAACTCTGAGCTATTAAGAAGACAAAAATTGGGTCCTGTGGTTTGTCCACCAGTTCAGAGGCAGCCTTCAGCTCATATCTATGATCCAAGGGCCATGGCCTTGACTGTGATCTCAGCTTCCCTGCTCAAGGGCAAGTGTGATTCTCCTCCCAATCTCCACCCTCTGAATGTGATATTTCTGTCTCTCTCTCAAATACGTGCCTGTGCATTCTTTGACGAAAAACAAACAAGCGAACAAACAGATTACAATGATTTCAATTTAATTGAACCTAGGACCCTAAGAAATGCAGTCAGATACAGAGCACCTCCCGCTATCTTAAAATGCCAGACCTTCGTTCTGTGCTCCCTTGTTCATTCTCCTGTTCTTTGTCTTTCTGTACTTCCTCACCAACCTGTAGCATCCGCTGTCTGTCCCGCTGGTGTGGCCTTTGGTTGTCACATTGTTCTTTCTCTCCTGGCTCCATTAGAACATGCATATGTTCTGCAAGAGGCACTGGTTATCGCATGAAGGCAATAGGGGGATTTTCATGAGAGGGTTCAGGCAGGCTTGTGCTGCCATATCTCCATCTGTTCCTCCAGGGTAGCTGCATCACCCTCTGGGAATGCTCAAGGTTCTTCGACATTTGAATCCTCTTCCATGTTTCCTTTTGGAAATACACGTTTTCTTCTTGAAATGGGGATGAGTGTCTTTCAGATGGCTTTCCTTCTGCAATATGTCTCTTCATACTTCACACTTGCTCCTGTGGACTCTAAGTACATGAGCTCGTCCTGTGACTCATGTTCTAGGGTGTAGAGTCTGACTTTTATGCTTGGTCACTTTGAAGAATGGGAAGCCCTCTTGGCATGATTTCTTGAGATGCTAGAAGAACTCATGTCTTCGCTGTTAAAAACTCCAGGCTTACCTTTGGCAAGGTTGTGGGTGCTTCCTGTGAAGTTTCCTTGGATGTGCTTTCCCTAGTCAGAAGTGCCCTGATTGGGTGGGAGGACCATATACATGTGGGGGACATGGAGTTCCTCCCCTGAGTCTCTGTTCAATACCTGATTCTTTCTTCACCTATCGTGGATAATATGGAATGGTGATTGTTGTCTTTTGCTGTAGTCCATATGACTGGTGCTGACTGTCACGAAAATAGACTGCAAAAGTGGCCTTGGGGAGTGTGACACCGACTCGCTTTGCAAACTGTTTTAGTGAGAGACCCAGGCAGCTCCAGTGGATTGGGAAGACTTGGAATTCTCTTGGCCCAC
Source organism: Mustela nivalis (assembly GCF_964662115.1). NCBI lineage: Eukaryota > Metazoa > Chordata > Mammalia > Carnivora > Mustelidae > Mustela > Mustela nivalis. Next base: position 7,250 of record NW_028135608.1, read on the forward strand.
CCATGACTAATCCAGCCAAGTGTAGATCAGGTGTGGTTTGGGGAGGAGTGGTTTCTATGACTTCCAAGCTTGGTGACATCACAGAAGTTGGCTTCACTGAAGCAGCCATCCCTTTCCCATGACCTTTGAGTCCTATGGCTTTAGGTAGGAAGCCGGGGGAAGGACAGAAAAAGAACCCTCTGAGTATGACCAAGAACTAAGGATGTCCTGGGTGTTAATGTCCCACTACCCCTTTCTAGACAAAGAGAAAAGAAAATGATGTCTGATATAGTGACCTGGAAAATAAAAGACTGGAAAATAAGAAAGGAAATCCAAAGAGAGAAGGAAGAATGATGGAACATGGCAATGAGATTAAGGAAGTCATTGACTCCAAGGAATGGAAAAAGGTGCCTATTGTAGGAGAACTAGGAGTGAGAGAATAATGAAAAGAGGGTCGAACCTGTCTTTGAGAAATTAGATCTGAAAATGTCCTCATCTAGAAGCAGAAAAAAGGATCCAGATTCAGAGGCACAGAGGACTCCCATCACCTTCCACATAAGCAGAGCACCAAAAGACATAGTGTCAATCCCCCTGCAAAATCTAACAGTGGAGGAATTATCTTTACCTAAATATGCATGGGAGTGTATTGTCTCCATAGCCATGTCACTGACTTCAAGAGGATAAGCTATACCAGCTCTCAAAGCAGGTGGATAGCTCAAGCAACACCAGCCCAAACCAAAATCGGTATCCTTTGCATTTCTGAACAATGACAGGGCAGCGGCTCTTATCTAGAACAAGGATGTATTCAGAAGTCAAAAGTTGGGTCCCCGGTGTGTCCATCAGTTCAGAGGCGGCTTTAAGCTCAACTAATGATCCCAGGGTCTTGGCATCGACTCTGGTCTCAGGTTCTCTGCTCAGGGAGAAGCCAGCATCTCCCTCTCCAGATCCACCCCCTGATTGTTATCTCTCTGTCTTTCTTTCCAATATGGGCATGTGCATTGTTTGACAAAAACAAAACAAACAACAACAACAAAACAACAACAACAACAAATTCAGTGTGCCAGGATTAACTGGGCCAGAGAATATTTTATTTAATTTGAATCTAGGTCCCTATGGAATGAAGCCAGTTAGGGAGAACCTCCCACCATCCTAAAATGCCATACCTTCGCTCAGAGATCCCTTGTTCATTCTCCTGTTCTTTGTCTTCCTGTATCCCATTAACAACCTGTAGCATCAATTCTCTGTCACGCTGTAATGGCCTCTTGTTGACACATTGTACATTTCTACTGGCTCTATTAGAACATGCCCATCTTCCGCAAGAGGGACAGTTTCCTTATTGCATGAAACCATTTGAGGGATTGTGATGAGAGGGTTAAGGCAAGCTTGTGCTTTCACATCTCCATGCAGTTTCCCGGACAGGAGCTGCTACACCTTGTGGAAATGCAAAAGGTTCTTCAACATTTGAATCCTCTTCAAAGCGTCCTTTTGGAGATACAAGTTGTCATTCTGAAACAGGCATGGAAGTCTTTCAGATCACTTCACTTTGGCTATAGGTCTCTTCCAACATGCTCCATGCTTGCTTCTGTGGACTCCAAGTACATGTATCCTTCCTGGATCTAACGGTATAGGATGTAGAGTGGTGCATTGTCACTTTGAATATAAGGAGGCCATTTTGGCACAATTTCTAGAGATGCTCGAAGTACACGGGTCCTTGCTCTTGAAGTCTCCAGACATGTCTTTGGCACTGTTCCGAGTGTTCCCATTGAGCTTTCCTTGGGTGGCCTTATTCCGATTCAGAATTTCCCTGATTGGGTGGGAGAACAATAATCATGTCCAGGGCTCGCATTTCCTCCCTTGAGGCTTTGTTTGAGGCATGATTTTTTTTTTTTTTTGGCCTTCTATGGCTAAAATGGAATGGTGGATCATGCCTTTCTCTGAAGTCCAGAGGGCTGGTGATGACAGTCACGACCAAAGACTATGAATTCGGCCATGGAGAAGGTGACAACGACTTGCTTTGCAAACTGCCTTGATGAGAGACCCAGGCAGCTCCAGCAGTTTGTAAGGGCTTGTGTTCCTCTTGTCTCACCCATGACTATTCCAGCCAAGTGTAGTAATCAGGCGTGGGTTAATGAGGACAGGTTGTTATAACCTCAAAGCTTTGGTATTCACAGAAGCTGGCTTCACTGAAGCAGCCGTCCCTCTAACATGAACTTTGAGTCCTACAGCTTAAGGTAGGAAGCCCCGGGAAGGACAGAAAAAGAGCCCTCTAAGCCTGATCATGAACTCAGTTTGTCTTGTGTGTTAATATCCCACTTCCCCTTCGACACAAAAAGAAAAGAAAATGAGATTAGGTATACCAGGATTTAGTCCAGCATTTCTCCAGAGACAGCAAGGCTTTGCTATTTCCACTACAATTTCTAGAGATCTCAAGAAACAGTAAAGCCTTTTGGGTATCATCAGCTCTCTGTGAGGTTTTCATCCTGTGCGTGAGAGAGTTCTTTGTCATCATCTTTAACCTATGGATCAGTAATGACTAAGGGACGAAAAGTCCCTTTTCAAGGAAAGATGATAGGGCATGGAAATATTGTGCTTTCTGGGCCCACATCTCCTAGTTTTAAGAAATACTAGTCATAAACGATTAGGGGGCTCTGTTTACCTGGCTTTACCTTAAATGTATTTGCAAAGGCTTCAAGGAGTTTGTCCTTCTGCATCATAGATAACCCTTAAGGAAGAGCACTGGACAGCAGTCTTTTTCATCACTAGTTAACTCTACCTTCTGTGGTAATGGGTATAGCCATGTTTACTAAGTCTTTTTAATCAGAGGAAAATGAATGACCTATATTGATGCCCTACAAGGTCCAACTGAACAGAACTGTAGATTGAGCCTCAATGACCTTGCAAAGACTAGTGGTTAAAGAAGGTGTAGTCCATATTGCCAACAGAGTATTCCTCAGCCATCAGGGAGTTTGAACCCCTGGTACTTGCATTGACACGAATGCCACAGTACTGGGTGATGTAAAATGGAAAAGGAGAAAAAGGGCGATATCATATGACTTCCTTTGTAAATGCCCCCAGGAAGAATACCATGGCCTTAGTAAAAGGAAGGGAAAACTGAAAAGAATATGTAGAGAAGGAGACAAACCAGGAGTGACTCAGGTCTCTGAAAACCATGCTGAGGGTTACAGTAAAGAGAGACATGCAGGGAATGTGGGAACTGGCTAATGGGTGTTTAGGAGTTGTGGTATATCTTATGAAATAGCCAAGATGGCGGGGAAGTAGGAGGGGTCACCCTATCAACCTGCACCCCAAAGTGAGCTGGTTATCTTCCAAGGATCTCCAATCATCCATGAAATTAGCCTGAGATCAGATTTATACATGTCTGGATCTCTACTGGAGCAGAAGACACCAGTGGGCAGGTAAAGAAAAGTGGGAAAGTCAGACAGATATTGGAAGATAAACAAAAGGGGGAGGGAGCCACCAGAGGTGACCCTTTGGAAAGTAATATCCCAATACGAGAGTGCCCTGCACCTGGGGACCAGCATTAACTCGGGAGTCTGGTAGACATGAGTCAAAAAGAGCAAAGGATTACGGGGGGGAAATTGCAGGAATCTGGGTGTTAGGGTCGGGGCTTAAATGCCCAGACCCAGGACAGCCACCGCTAGCCCATAGCCAGAGAGAGTGCAGTAGAGAAACCAGGTCTTGGTCCCTGAACCACCAGCACGCCTGAGAGTGCATGGCACCCAGCTCCCGTGAGGGGCCAGGAGCCTAACTAGCCAACATAAGCACAGCCTTTTTGCAGTCCCCACGCAAGTGCCCTGTTTTGCCTTCAGAGTTCTCTCGATTCATGCCACGCACCCTCTCCTGAGATCGGGGCACACAAATGCCAGCCAGGTGCTCTCAGACTGGAAAGACCAGGCACTCCCAGCCCCAGCCAGTGGGAAAATCTCAGTGTGCAATCATTGCTTCGATCTTCTCTGGCAGTCTGGAGCTGCACAAACAGCTGCTGCTGCCATGGTTTTAAGTACAAGCAAAAAGTCCTGAGTCCCCAGGGACCACAACAGGGAACCTGCTCTGCCAGCGGCCAAGGGGGGATTTATTTGGGCTCTGCAGCCAGATTGAAGCATCTCTATGAGAGGGAGGTCAGGGTACAGTTTGCTTTCCTCTAAACCTACAAAAACCATCAAAGCAGTCTAGGCGAGAAAGAGAAGCAAAAGTGAACAAATAGAAAAACTTCCAGAGAACAAAAGCCCGAAAAAACAGTTTTCTCAGAGCCCATCCCCTTGAGGGTGGCGGGAGGACATAGCTGAGAGAACTTCAAGGACTGAAAACGCACGTGGTAGACCTCTCCCCCAAATAATGAACCAGAAAAGGAAAAAAAAAAAAAAAAGATGACAAGAGAACAACCACTACTACTATATAGAACAATTTTTATTATTAATTAGATCCCACTATTCTGGCTTATATTTTTTATATAGTTAATTTTTTATTATTATATAGATAATTTTTTAACCTATTTACCATCACAGTGAGATGTCCAGTACATCAAATTCCATAATAAACTTCTAACCTGAATTTTTGATTCAAACACCTGTTTTTTCCTTTTGCATTTCTATTTTTTAAACTTCTTTTTTTAAATTTTAGTTTAGTTTATTCTAGTTAATTCATTTTTTTAATTTCTATTTTCGAATATTCATATAGAGCTTAACTTCAAGGTAATACCCCTTCCCCAATCAATGCCACCCCTATAGGTAAACCAATTCATTATCCCCCCTTATCTTAAGAAAGTTGAGTCCTTTAACAAAGGTATCAAGATTCATCCAGAAAGAATCAAAACAAACTTTCTCACCCACACAGAGAATTTACAACCACTCTCCCAACTTTTTCTTCTACCATAATTCTGTGTTTCTGTGTTTGTCCTAACCATATAAATCTTACAATCAGGGTTCTTTTGGGGAGGTTCTTTCTTTATTTGCATATATATATATTTTTTTTCTCTTGTCATATACCTTTATCAGTCTTTTTGTTTTTCTGTGTCTGTTTGTATACTTCATATATGTTATTTTGGAGCCCATTTTGGCTAAATCATGTCTTTTATCTCACCTTTCTTTCCTGTCTCTCTCCCTCTCTCTTTTTTTCCTTTTCTTTTTCCTCTCATTTGGGTGGGGAACCCTGGTGCTCAGAAGCATTCCAGGGTGCACCTTGACTGCACCACAGTCGATACAGGCAGCTACACCCATTCAGCAATCTCAGCAAAATGACTAGGAGGAGGAATGCCCAACAGAAGAAAAATACAGAGGATGGTCCTTTTGCAACAGAGATAACGGCTATCAACATAGACAATATGTTGGATAGAGAATTCAGGCTAACAATTATCCAAGCAATAGCTAGGTTGGAGAAAGCCATGGGTGATCAAATGGAATTGATTAGGGCTGAACTAAAAATGAGCTGAGATCATGTTTTTAATATAAGGGAAGAGCTGAAAGCTACCAGGGATAAACTTCACAATGCTCTCAATGAGTTCCAATCTAATCTAAATTCTCTCAACGCTAGAGTAACTGAGACATAATAGAATTAGTGATCTAGAGGACAAACAGAAAGAGATAAAGGACCAGGAGGAAGCCTGGAACAAATAGCTTAGGAGCCACAAAAACAGAATCAGGGAAATAAATGATGCCATGAAAAGTTCCAACGTCAGAATTGGGGAGGAGAAAGAAAGAAGTCTAGAAGATATAATGTAACATGTTCTACATAAAAATTTTCCAAATCTTGGGAATGGAACCAGGTTCATGTACTAGAGGCTGAAAGGTTTCCCCCCAAGATTACAGATCCTCGAAAGTCCTTGATACAACTAATAGTAAGAATGAAGAATTATAATTGTAGGCAGAACCTCTTGAAAGCAGCTAGGAAAAAGAAGATCCTTATGTACAGAGGAAAGCCCATCAGAATAACGTCAGACCTGTCCACAGAGATATAACAAGCCAGAACGGGCTGTCAAGATATATTCAGGGCACTGAATGAGAAGAACATGCAACCAAGAATACTTTATCCAGCAAGAATGACATTCAAAATTGATGAAGAGATAAAGAGTTTCCTGGACCGGCATGGCTTAAAAGACTAAGCAACCACCAAACCGAAACTGCAGGAAATATTAAGAGGGCTTCTTTAAAGGAGGAAAAAGCCCAAGAATAGCATTAAACAGAAATATAGAGACAGTCTACAGAAAGAAAGTCTTCAAAGTTAACATGATGATAATAAATACGTATCTATCAATAATCACCTTCAATGGGAATGGCCTAAATGCGCCCATAAAATGGCACAGGGTTGCAGAGGGGTAAAACGACAGGACCTATCTATATGTTGTCTACAGAAGACCCATTTTAAACGTAAAGATACACCCATACTAAGTGAAGGAATGGAGCAGCATCTTTAATGCTAATGGGCCTCAAAAAAAGGCTGGGGTAGCGATTCTCATATCAGACAAATTAGATTTTAAACTGAAGACTTTAGTCAGAATTTCGGAAGAACAATATATCATTCTTTTTTTTTAATTAATTTTTTATTTTTTATAAACATATATTTTTATCCCCAGGGTACAAGTCTGTGAATCACCAGGTTTACACACTTCACAGCACTCACCAAAGCACATACCCTCCCCAATGTCCATAATCCCACACCCTTCTCCCAAACCCCTCCCCCCACCAGTGATTAAGAGTCACTTATGATTTGTCTCTCAATCCCATCTTGTTTCATTTATTCTTCTCTTACCCACTTAAGCCTCCATGTTGCATCACCACTTCCTCATATCAGGGAGATCATATGATAGTTGTCTTTCTCTGCTTGACTTATTTCGCTAAGCATGAAACGCTCTAGTTCCATCCATGTTGTCGCAAATGGCAAGATTTTATTTCTTTTGATGGCTGCATAGTATTCCATTGTGTATATATACCACTTCTTCTTGATCCATTCATCTGTTGATGGACATCTAGGTTCTTTGCATAGTTTGGCTATTGTGGACATTGCTGCTATAAGCATTTGGGTGCACGTGCCCCTTTGGTCACTACGTTTGTATCTTTAGGGTAAATACCCAATAGTGCAATTGTTGGGTCATAGGGCAGTTCTATTTTCAACATTTTGAGGAACCTCCATGATGTTTTCCAGAGTGGCTGCACCAGCTTGCATTCCCACCAACAGTGTAGGAGGGTTCCCCTTTCTCCACATCCTTGCCAGCATCTGAAATTTCCTGACTTGTTGATTTTAGCCATTCTGACTGGTGTGAGGTGATATCTCATTGTGGTTTTGATTTGTATTTCCCTGATGCCGAGTGATATGGAGCACTTTTTCATGTGTCTGTTGGCTATCTGGATGTCTTCTTTGCAGAAATGTCTGTTCATGTCCTCTGCACATTTCTTTATTGGATTATTTGTTCTTTGGGTGTTGAGTTTGCTAAGTTCTTTATAGATTCTGGACACTAGTCCTTTATCTGATATGTCGTTTGCAAATATCTTCTCCCATTCTGTCAGTTGTCTTTTGATTTTGTTAACCGTTTCCTTTGCTGTGCAAAAGCTTTTGATCTTGATGAAATCCCAATAGTTCATTATTTCCCTTGCTGCCCTTGCCTTTTGCGTTGTTCCTGGGAAGATGTTGCTTTGGCAGAGGTCGAAGAGGTTGCTGCCTGTGTTCTTCTCAAGGATTTTGATGGATTCCTTTCGCACATTGAGGTTCTTCATCCATTTTGAGTCTATTTTTGTGTGTGGTGTAAGGAAATGGTCCAATTACATTTTTCTGCATGTGGCTGTCCATTTTTCCCAGCACCATTTATTGAAGGGGCTGTCTTTTTTCCACTGCACATTCTTTCCTGCTTTGTCGAAGATTAGTTGATCATAGATTTAAGGGTCTATTTCTGGGCTCTCAATTCTGTTTCATTGATCTATGTGTCTGTTTTTGTGCCAGTACCATGCTGTCTTGATGATGACAGCTTTGTAATAGAGCTTGAAGTCCGGAATTGTGATGCCACCAACGTTGGCTTTCTTTTCAATATCCCTTTGGCTATTTGAGGTCTTTTCTGGTTCCATATAAATTTTAGCATTATTTGTTACATTTCTTGAAATAGATGGATGGTACTTTGATAGGAATTGCATTAAATGTGTAAATCGCTTTAGGTAGCATAGACATTTTCACAATATTTATTCTTCCAATCCAGGAGCATGGAACATTTTTCCATTTCTTTGTGTCTTCCTCAATTTCTTTCATGAGTACTTTATAGTTTTCTGAGTATAGATTCTGTGTCTCTTTGGTTAGGTTTATTCCTAGGTATCTTATGGTTTTGGATGCAATTGTAAATGGGATTGACTCCTTAATATCTCTTTCTTTTGTCTTGCTGTTGGTGTAGAGAAATGCAACTGATTTCTGTGCATTATTTTATATCGTGACACTTTCCTGAATTCCTGTATAAGTTCTAGCAGTTTGGGAGTGGAGTCTTTTGGGTTTTCTACATATAGTATCATATCATCTGTGAAGAGTGATAATTTGAATTCTTCTTTGCCGATTTGGATGCCTTCAATTTCCTTTTGTTGTCTTATTGCTGAGGCTAGGACCTCTAGTACTCTGTTGAATAGCAGTGGTGATAATGGACATGCCTGCCGTGTTCCTGACCTTAGCGGAAAAGTTTTCAGTTTTTTTCCATTGAGAATGATATTTGCAGTGGGTTTTTCATAGATGGCTTTGATGATATTGAGGTATGTGTTCTCTATCCTTACACTTTGAAGAGTTTTGATCAGGAAGGGATGCTGTACTTTGTCAAATGCTTTTTCAGCATAATCAAAAGCCCAGGGCCAGACGGCTTCCCGGGGGAATTCTACCAAACATTTAAAGAAGAACTAATTCCTATTCTCCTGAAACTGTTCCAAAAAATAGAAATGGAAGGAAAACTTCCAAACTCATTTTATGAGGCCAGCATCACCTTGATCCCAAAACCAGACAAGGATCCCATCAAAAATGAGAGCTATAGACCAATATCCTTGATAAACACAGATGTGAAAATGCTCAACAAAATACTAGGCAATAGGATTCAACAGTACATTACAAAGATTATTCACCACGACCAAGTGGGATTTATTCCAGGACTACAAGGTTGGTTCAACATCCGCAAATCAGTCAATGTGATACAACACATCAATAAAAGAAAGAACAAGAACCATATGATACAATACATCATTCTTAAAGGGACTTTCCACCAAGATGATATAACAATTGTAAATATATATGCTCCCAATATTGGAAAAGCCAATTACATAAGAAAATTGTTAATCAAGATATGAATCATATTGATATGAATACACAAATCGTTGGAGAATTTAACATGCCTCTCTCAGAAATAGACAGATCATCGAAGCAGAAAATCAATAATGAAACAAGATCATTGAATGACACATTGGGCCAGATTGACCTCATAGATATGCAGAAAATTCCACCCTAGGCAAAAGAATACTCATTCTTCTCAAGTGCACATGGAACCTTCTCCAGAATAGACCACATACTGGGGTCACAAATCAGGACTCAACCGTTACCAAAAGACCGAGATTATTCCCTGCACATTCTCAGATCACAATGCTTTGCAACTTGAGCTCAATCACAAGGAAAAGTTCCGAAGGAACTCTAACACCTGGAAGCTAAAGAACACCTTGCTTAAGAATGCTTGGATCAACCAGGAGATCAAAAACAATTCATGGAAACCAATGACAATTAAGACATTTTGATCCAAAACCTATGGGATACAGCAAAGGTGGACCTAAAAGGGAAATACATAGCCATCCAAGCCTCCACAAAAAAAAACTGAAAAATCCAGAACACAGCTGCTTTCTCTACACCTTAAAGAACTGGAGGATCAAAAACAAATCAAACCAAATCGACAGATAAGAAGGGACATAATGGAGATGACAGCTGGTATCGATGAAGTAGAAACCAGTGATACAGTAGAACGTATCAATGAAACTAGAAGCTGGTTTTTTGAAAGAATCGATAAGATCGATAAGCCATTGGTGACACTAATCCAAAAGAAAAGAGAGAAAGCTCAAATATATAAAATTTTGAATGACAAGGGAGAGTTCACAATGAACACCAAGTAAGTATAAACAATTATCCGAGGTTATTATCAACAGTTATATGCCAATAACCTAAGCAACCTAGATGAAATGGATGCATTCCTGGAAAACTATAAACTCCCAAAACTGAATCAGGAAGAAATTGAAAACCTGAATAGTCCAATATCTAGTAACGAGATTGAAGTGGTGATTAAAAACCTCCCAAAAACCAAGAGCCCAGGACCTGATGGATTCCCTGGAGAATTCTACCAAACTTTCAAAGAAGAAATAACACCTATTCTTCTGAAAATGTTTCAAAAATATTGAAGCAGAAGGGAAACTTCCTGTCTCTTTCTATGAAGCCAGCATTACCCTGATCCCCCAAACAGGCAACCACCCAACCAAAAAGCATATTTTCTGACCAATATCACTAATGATATGGATGCTAAGATTCTCAATAAGATCCTAGCAAACAGGATCCAAAAGCACATTTAAAAGTTTATCCACCATGACCAGGTGAGATTCATCCCTGGGCTACAAGGATGGTTCAACATTCGCAAATCAATCAATGTGATAGAACAAATTAATAAGAGAAGAGAGAAGAACCACATGTTCCTCTCAATTGATGCAGAAAAAGCATTTGACAAAATCCAGCATCCGTTCCTGATTTAAAGGCTTCAAAGTATAGCGATAGAGGGAACATTCCTGACCTTGATCAAATCTAAGAAAGACCCACAGCAAATATCATCCCAAATGGGAAAAAAACTTGCATCCTTCCCGTTGAGATCAGGAACAAGACAAGGATGCCCACTCTCACCACTCTTGTTCAACTCAATATTAGAAGTCCTAGCAACATCAATCAGACAACAAAGGGAAATAAAATGTATCCAAATTGGTAATGAAGAAGTCAAACTCTCTCTCTTTGCAGATGACATGATCCTTTATATGGAAAACCCAAAAGACTCCACTCCCAAACTACTAGAACTCATACAGCAATTCAGCAACGTGGCAGGATACAAAGTCAATGTACAGAAATCAGTGGCTTTCTTATACACTAACAATAAAAATACAGAGAGGGAAATTAGAGAATTGATTCCATTTAGTATAGCACCAAAAACAATAAGATACCTGGGAATAAACCTAACCAAAGAGGTAAAGGGTCTGTACTCAAGGAACTACAGAACACTCATGAAAAAAATTGAAGAAGACATAAAAAGATGGAAGACCATTCCACGCTCTTGGATCCGAAGAATAAACATTGTAAAATGTCTATACTGCCTAGAGCAATCTATACTTTTAATGCTATTCTGATCAAAATTCCACCGGTATTCTTCAAAGAGCTGGATCAAATAATCTCCAAAAAAGACTCTGGGGCGCCTGGGTGGATCAGTGGGTTAAGCCGCTGCCTTCCGCTTAGGTCATGATCTCAGGGTCCTGGGATGGAGTCCCACATCGGGCTCTCTGCTCAGCGGGGAGCCTGCTTCCCTATCTCCCTCTCTCTCTCTGGCTGCCTCTCCATCTACTTGTGATTTCTCTCTGTCAAATTAAAAAAAAAAATAGAGACTCTAAATCACGAAGGAGATGTTGAAAAACAAAAATAAAACTGGGGGCATCACGTTACATGATTTCGAGCCTTACTACAAAGCTGTGATCATTAAGACAGCATGGTACTGGCATAAAAACAGACACATCAACCAGTGAAACAGGGTAAAGAGCCCAGATATGGACCTTCAACTCTATGGTCAAAAAATCGTCAAAACAGGAAAAAATATACAGTGGAAAAAAGACTGTCTCTTCAATAAATGGTGCTGGGAAAACTGGGAAGCTATATGTAGGACAATGAAACTCGACCATTCTCTTACACCGTACACAAAGTTAAACTCAATATGGATAAAAGACCTCAACGTGAGACAGGGGTCCATCAGAATCCTTGAGAACATAGGCAGTAATCTCTTTGATATCAGGCACAGCAACTTCTTTCAAGATATGTCTCCAAAGGCAAAGGAAACAAAAGCAAACATGAACTTTTGCGACTTCATCAAAATCGGAAGCTTCTGCACAGCAAAGGGAACAGTCAAGAAAACAAAGAGGCAACCCACGGAATGGGAGAAGTTATGTGCAAATGACAGTACAGACAAAAGGTTGATATCCAGGATCTATAATGAACTCCTAAAACTCAACACACACAAAACAGACAATCATATCAAAAAATAGGCAGAAGATATGAACAGACACTTCTCCAATGAAGACATGCAAGTGGCTATCAGACACATGAAAAAATGTTCATCATAACTAGCTATGAGATAAATTCAAATTAAAACTACATTGAGATATCACCTTTCACCAGTTAGAATGGCCAAAATTAGCAAGACAGAAAACAACATGTGTTGGAGGGGATGTGGAGAAAGGGGAACCATCTTACACTGTTGGTGGGAATGCAAGTTGGTGCAGCCTCTTTGGAGAAAGTATGAAGATTCCTCAAGAAATTAAATTAGAACTTCCCTATGACTCTGCAATTCCACTACTGGGTATTTACCCCAAAGATGCAGATGTAGTGAAAAAAAGGGCCATCTGTACCCCAAGGTTTATAGCAGCAATGGCCATGGTCGCCAAACTGTGGAAAGAACCAAGATGCCCTTCCATGGACGAATGGATAAGGAAGATGTGGTCCATATACACTATGGAGTATTATGCCTCCTTCAGGAAGGATGAATACCCAACTTTTGTACCAACATGGACGGGACTGAAAGAGCTTATGCTGAGTGATATAAGTCAAGCAGAGAAAGTCAATTATCATATGGTTTCACTTATTTGTGGAGCATAACAAATAGCATGGAGGACATTGGAGTTTGAAGGGATCTGGGGATTTGGAACGGGAGGTGAATCATGAGAGAATATGGACTCTGAAAAACAATATGAGGGGTTTGAAGTGGCAGGGGGTGGGAGGTTGGGGTACCAGGTGGTGGGAATTATAGAAGGCATGGGTTGCATGGAGAACTGGGTGTGGTGAAAAATAATGATACTATTATTCTGAAAATAAATAAATTAAAAAAAATAATGATACTATTATGCTGAAAATAAATGAATTTTAAAAAAGGAAAAAAAAGAGTTGTGTTATATCTTAGGATGAACACTAGGTCGTATATGGACTAAGGCATCAGCGACTAATGTGTCAAAAAGCTATGATTGATGACAGGCTGGATTCCTCAACGTAACAAAAAATAACTTAAAAATAAACTGGCCCTTTCAAAGCAGTTGAAGACAGAGAAAAGAAATGGAGTATATTTTTATTATCTTTACTTATTAAAATGGCATGGAATTTGTTTTCTATAATGTCCTTATCTGAATTGGGTCTTTGTACTTCTAAATTAGAATATACATGCCTCCTCCATTTCTGGAATTGATGAAATAAAACGACCTTGTCTTCATTAAATGTCTAGGTGAGTTGACCAGGAAAAGGATTTGGACCTGGCCTTCTGTGTGTGGGCAGGTGTTTGATTACTGCTTCAAATGCCTTAGTCACTAGTAGAAAGTTCAGATTATGTATGTCTTCTGACATAAACTTGGGAGTTGATATGTTTCTTGGAATTTATTCTTTTCACTCAGTTCTTGGATATGCTGACATAATTCTACAGACAGGTCTTTTAGGTTATTTTTTTTCCCTTCTATCAGGGTCATGTGGTCTCAAACTTCCAACTGTGTGCTTGTCTCCATGTTTTATCCAGGTAATGGCTTCTTCATTTTGTGAGTTTTCAAAACTGACATGTGAGTTCTCCTGACTTTTTCCTAATGGTTTGTTTGTATTTCTTTTATTTCTATAAACATTTGTATTATATCATTTTGTCTGTTAGCTTTGGAGTTTGTTTGTCCTTTTCCAGTTCCTTATGGCGTCAAGGTAGGTTGCTTTTTTCCTGTGTTTTTAGTTGCTTGAAATACATGCGTTTAACCTTATATATTTTCTTCATAATGTGTTTTGGCATCATCCCATTTTTTTTTTTTTTTTACTTTCCATTGTTCATGGCACTTTCTGATTTTCCTTTCAATTTCCTTTCTTTGATTCATTAGTTGTTCATGAGTGTGTTGTGTTTTTCACCTATTAGTGCCTGACTGTATTTACTTTTGGAGAGTGATTTCTTTCCATTGTCATACCATCATGGTCATAAGTATACAAGATAGGATTTGAATTTTCTTCCATTATTTAGGACTTGTTTTGGACTCCAGCACAGGATCTTTGATAGACAATGTTAAGTCTGCCCTTGGGATGAACTTCTGTTATGGTCACCAGAGACACAACTTATGCATGCTTCCCCAAAACTCAAGGTGTCTAGAGAGCCCATGATAATGTCTGTTGATATTTACTACATTTCCTTCTGGATGATCTAACCTATGCAAAAAGTGGACGTCCTCGTCCCCAAATATATTGGATGGAGTTCCACAACTCCATTCCTTTCTTTTCACATGCTTTCAACATTAAATACACCTACGTTCGTGGTGTATATGTTGGCAGTTCTTCCAAGTTCCTTACGTTTGGATAATCCACCAAGACAATACACCTTCCAGTAACCTTTTGCCTCTCGAAGGAATAAAATCTCTCTATCTGCTATAGGCACAATCATATTGGCTCTCTTCTTCTTGACAATTGCATTACCTATGTCTTCCCCATTCCCTTACTTTCAAGCTGTGCGTATCTTTATATTAGAAGGAAATCTCCTATAGGCAACAAAAGGTTGAGCTTGTTGTGTTTTTTTATCTTTTTTGTTGGAATTTTTTGCCCTTTTTATTTTTAATTATCCAGCCTAACAATATGTTTCTATTGGTACGAGAACTTAGTCCTGAATACTTTAACTATTCATAGGTAAGAACTTATCTTTCTCATTTCGGTTGGTTTCTGATGTGGATTCTCTGTGACTTCTACTTTGTAGTATTTTATTTGGGGTTTATATCCTTTAGTGCGATTCCTCACTTCCTACCCATCTTTTGTGTGTCTTATCTGTGTGTGTGAGTATTGTCTCTGTGTTTCACATAACACATAATTTGAAATTTCAAGAGATAGAATTCAGTCTTCTTTAGATATCACTTTAATTTGATATGCCTTAAAAACTCACATTCCATCACTTTCAACCACATTTCCTACAAAGAATGTCCAATTTAGTCCTCTTTTATAAACACGTGATATCACTAACCTGTCTTCAAACAAACTCCAAATTTGGGGTGCCTGGTTAGAGTCGTATTCTTTGTCCCCTTTTCCCTTGTTTTTTTCATATTTCTCTTGACTACCAGGAGAGAGTGAAATTGTATGTTATTTGTCTTTTTGGCACTGATAGATGTGACATAAGCTATTGCTCTCCACAATTCTGCCACATGAGGCAAGTGGCAAGAATTCATTCTTGCTTATGGCTGGGTAAGATTCTGTGGGGCTTTGCAGGACAGTGATATGGTAGTAGTGTCTGGGAACTCCACTCTTGTCTTTAGCCAGGAACACAACAAGAAGATTACCACATCAACTTCAACATGGCAGTGTTGGACCTGGCGCCTACAAAGCAAACTCCATAGCAAAAGAGAGAATAAGTTGCAAGATTGGAAACAAGGTTTAGGGGGAAAGTGGGCAAAAATTGGTGCTTCAGAGGGCTGTGAGACAATGCAAAAGACAAAGCTATAGGAGAGTGGAGAACACTGGGAACCCACAAGGAGCATGTTTCCCAATGCTATTGGCTGTGAACAGCAGAGGTTCCAAATGGCATGAGTTCTTGCCAACAGAGGGTTTCGAGACCCGGAGATTTCAGATTTGCCAGCTTTGCAGACATCAACTCGAGATAACACTGTGTTTCTCTTTGAGAGGACACCAACAAGCAAGAGCAACCAGGTGCAGACAGCCTGGAAACCATGAAAAAAGACAATACCAAGAGACAAAATGGGAAGATGGTGTGTTCTGACAGTGCATGTGTGAGAGGCAGTGTTCGTGGAGATCACTCAATGGGAGCATAAGAAATTTTGGGCTCTCACAAAAGCAGCATAAAGACGGAGCTACTGGCCAAAGATAGGACTGTGAGCACATTACTGCCTCAAACACGAGATCCCAACAGTCAAACACAGGGGGACTGCCTTCCTCACCCACGTTGCTTAGTTTGAGGAGAACAGACTTTCTTGTAGGGGAATAGAAGAAAGCCCTACCCACCTGCTCTCTCATGAGCAAAGCATTCTGCATCCTTCGTTCTGTTGAGTTGTTTAAAGGTCTCCTTTCACATGCACACAAGTGCCCACCAAGATAAACCTCACTGTATTCAACCCAGACACTAGGTAATCAAAACAGCAGGCAAGGAGAGCCTCTGCAGATGACTGGCCTCAATGACAGGGGAGAGCCACAACACAACAACAGAGGGCATTCATGCCACAAACAATCGAGACTCCCTCTTAGGCCATCCCTTGGCCACTCCATGATCTCTTCTTCCAAAAAAATTACCTTCAGGTTAGAAAAAAGAATTGGCTTTTCGAATACAGAGAAGAAGAAAGAGACATAATTGCAATTCAAATATGGAAGAATCAATTGCTACTGAAGAAATAGAACAAGAAATGATCCAGGCCAAGCAATCGAAGTGAAACCTGTACATGTAACAGGACCGAGGGAGGATGGAAAGCAGCAGCCAGGATACTCACTGTACATCAGAAAAACATAGAAGTCATAGGGGAGTCTCAAAGCACAGAAATAAAAGAGATTAAAAAAATAAAATAATGAGGCCCTGATGAACGATGGGTAGCAGACTGGATGCAAAGTCAATATACCTGACAGAAGCAGAGGATCAAATTATAATGATGGAACATGACAATGAGCTTAGAGAAGTCATCGACTCCAAGGAATGCAAAGGTTCCTATTGTAGGAGAACTAGGAGTGAGATAAATAAAGATGGCTGAACTTTTCTTTGAGAAATCAGTGCTGAAAGTGTCCCTCATCTGGGAGCAGAAACAGAGATTCTTATTCAGAGGCACAGAGGTGTCCCATCACCATCAACAGAAGCAGAGTCCCAGAAAACATAGTGTCGTTCCCCCTGGAAAACCTAGCAAGGGAGGAATTCTGTTACCCAAATATGCTTGGGAGAGTAGTTTGTCCATAGCCAAGTCACTGACTTCAAGACTAAAAGCTATACCAGGTTAGAAGCAGGTCAGATAGAGCAAGTAACACCTGCCAACTCTAAATACCGTACCCCTCCATTTCTGAGCAATGGCAGTGCAGCTGTTCTTGTCTAGAACTAGGAGGTATTCAGAAGACAAAAATTGGGTCCTGTGGTGTGTCCATAAGTTCAGAGGTGGCCTTCATCTCAACTAATGATCCCAGGGTCATTGCATCAATCTTGGTCTCAAGATCCTGCTCAGAGGCTATTCTGCTTCTATCTCTCCACCTCCACCCCCAATTGTGATATCTCTGTTTCTCTACCAAATATGTGCATGCCCATATTTTGACAAAAATAAAAACAAAAACTGTAAAAAAATTGACTGGGTCCAGAGGATGGTTTATTTAATTTGGATTTAGGTCCCAGTGGAATGCAGCCAGGTACAAAGAACATCCCACATCCTAAAATGCCAGACTGTCACTCTTAGCTTCCTTGTTCATTCTCCTGTTCTCTGTCTTTCTGGATCGCCTCACCAACCTGTAGCATCTGATGTCTGTCCTGCTGTAATGCCCCCTTGTTGACACATTGTCATCCATTCCTGGCTCCATTAGAACATGCCCTCTACCACAAGAGGCACTGTTTGCTTATCGCATGATATGTTACCACTTGGGGAATGATCATGAGAGCATTAAGGCAGGATTGTGCTGCCACATCTCATTTATTTTCCAAGAAGGTAGCTGCGCCAAACTGGAAATGCTCAAAGTTCTTCAACATTTGAATCCTCTTCAATGCATCCCTTTGGAGATACACGTTGTTATCTTCAAATGGGGACGAAAGTCTTTCAGATGAATTCACATGGTCTATGGGTCTCTTCCAGCATGCTCCACACTTGCTCCTGTGAAATCCAAGTACATGAATCTGTTCTGGACCCCAGGATTTCGGGTGATGAGTCTGCCTTTGGTGCTTGTTCACTTCTAAAGAACGGGAGGCCATTATGGCCCAATATCTTGAGATGCTAGGGATACTCATGTCCTTTCTATTGAAGACTCCAGACATGTTTTTAGCATGGTTGTGGGTGTTACCTGGGAGCTTTCCTTGGGTGACCATTTTCCTGGTCAGAAGTGCTTTGATCGGGAGGGAGGACAGTAGCCATGTGTTCAGTGTGGAGTTCCTCCCCTCAGTCATTGTTTGACGCCTGACTCTTCCTTGGCCTATTGTGTGTAAGATGGAATGGTGGATTCCTGCCTTTCTCCGGAGTCCAGAGGACTGGTGCTGACAGTCATGACCAAAGACTACAAATTCGGCCATGGGGAAGGTGACACCGACTCGCTTCACAAACTGCCTTGGTGAGAGACCCAGACAGCTCCAGCTGTTGTGGAGGGCTTGGGATACTCTTGGTCCACCCATGACTACTCCAGCCAAGTGCCGTGATCAGTCATGGTTTGGAGAGGAGTGGTTGCTAACCTCAAACTTGGCGACATCAAAGATGTTGGTTTCACTAAAACAGCAGTCCCTCTCTCATGACCTTTGAGTCCTATGGCTTTAGGTATGAAGCTCCGGGAAGGATAGAAAAGGAGCCCTCTGAGATTGATCAAAAACTCGGTCATCTTGTGTGTTAATTTCCCACTTTGCCTTTCTAGACAAAGAAAAAAGAAAATGACATTCAGTATACCATCCGTTTGGCCAACATTTCTCCAGAGATGGCAGGGTTTTCCTATTTCAACTGTAATTTCTGAAGATCTCAAAAAACAATGGGGCCTCTTGGGTATCAACAGCTCTCTTTAAGGTTTGTCATCCTGTGGTTTAGAGAGTCCTTTCTCAGAGACTTCTCCATTTGGGTTAGTGATGACTAAGGGATGGAAAGTCCCTTTTCAAGAAAAAATGTTAGGGAATAAATGTATTGTTCTGTCTGTGTCCTTAGCACCCAGTGTTCTGAAACAGGAGTCATAAGGGATTAGGGCTCTGTCTACCTGTTTTTACTTTAAAAACCTTTGCAAATTCTTCAAGGAGCGTGGAATTCTACATAGTATCTACTCTTACGGAGAAGCCCTGGAGAGCACTCCTTGTTATCATTAGTTAACTCTACCTACTGCGGTAATGGGTATAGCCATGTTAACGAAGTCTCTTAATCAGAGGAAAAGGAATGTACTATATCAATGCCCACTCGAGCAGAAGTGTGGGTGGAGCTTCAATGCCCTTGCAAAGACTAGTGGATAAAGAAAGTGTGATCCGTATTGGCAACAGAGTATTCCTCGGGCATCAGAGAAAATAAACCCCTGCTCCTTTCACTGACATGAATGCCACACGACTGGGTGATGTGAAATGAAAAAGGCAAGCAGACCAAACGAAATATCATATGGCTTCTCTCATATGTACCCCAGGAGGAATACCATGAGCCTTAGTAGAAAGAAGGAAAAACTGAAGGGTAAGAAGTCAGAGAAGGAGACAAACCAGGAGTGACTCAGGACTCTGAGGAACCAAACTGAAGGTTAGAGAAAAGAGAGGTATGCAAGAAATGAGGGAACTGGCTAATAGGTGTTGAGGAGTTGTGCCATATATTAGGAGGAGCACTAGGTCGAATATGGAACTAAAGCATCC
This sequence comes from Mustela nivalis, assembly GCF_964662115.1. NCBI lineage: Eukaryota > Metazoa > Chordata > Mammalia > Carnivora > Mustelidae > Mustela > Mustela nivalis. The sequence continues at coordinate 27,012 of NW_028135608.1, forward strand.
GTGAATACTCTGTCAAAACAGATGATGGGTGAGAGCCTGGCTTCCTCAACATAAAAAAATAAAATAAAATAAAATAAAATAAAATAAAATAAAATAAAATAAAATAAAATAAAATAAAAACAAATTCACTCTTTGAAAAGGAGGTGAACACAGACAAAAGGAAAGAATTATATTTTTATTATCCGTTCTTATTAAAACAGCATGGAATTTGTTTCTGATAACGTCCTTATCTGAATTGGGTCTTTATCCTTGTAAATTAGAGTCTACCCGCCTCCTCTATTTCTGGTATCACTGAGAAGAAACGACATTGCTTTCTTTAAATGTCTAGGTGAGATGACCAGGAAAATGATTTGGATTTGACCTTCTGTTTTGGAGAGGTGTTTGATTACTGCTTCAAACACTTTAGTCACTAGTAGAGAGCTCAGATTTTCTAGGTTTCCTGACCCAATGTTGGGAGTTGATGTGTCTTGCATTTTATCCTTATCTCACAGTTCTTGGATTTGCTGTCATAATTGTGTAATGGGTCTTTTAGGTTATTTTTTTTTCCTTTCAATAAATTGTCATGTAGTCTCATACTTTCAACTATAACCTTGTTTCCCTGTTGAATCAGGTAATGGCTCCTCCAGTTTGTTAAAGTTTTCAAAACTGACGTGAGAGTTCTGATTTTTTCCTATTGCTTTGTCTGTATTTCTTTTATTTCAATGATCATATATATTATGTCTTTTATCTGTTCACTTTGGGGTTTGTTTCATCTTTTTCTAGTTTCTTATGCTGTCGGTTAGAGGCTTTTTTTCGGTGTTTTTAATTTTTCGAAATAAACGCATTTAACCATATATTCTTTCCCCATAAAATATTTTGGAATCATCCCATATGTTTCTTGACTTTCCTTTGTTCAAGGTACTTTCTGATTTTCCTTTTGATTGCCCCTCTTTGACTCACTGCTAGTCCGGGAGTGTGTTGTGTTTTCCACATATTAGTGTCTGGCTGTGTTTCCCATTCCTAAGTAATTTCTTTCCATTATCATATTTTCGTGGTCATAATTTCCAAGATGGGATTTGAATTTTCTTCTATTAATTACAACTGGATTTGGACTCCAGCACAGGATCTATGATAGACAATGTTAGGTCTACCCTTGGGAAGACCTTCTCTTATGGTCCTCAGGAACACAATCTTAAGCATATTTTCCCAAACTCAAACAGGATGACGTCTGTTATTCCTTACCACCTTTCCATCTGGATGATCTGTCCTGTGCTGAAAGTGAATATCGTTGTTTCCAACGATATTAAATTGTGGTCACCATCTCCCTTCCTTCCTGTTCATATGCTTCCAAAATTTAGATACACCCACGTATGTGGTGTATATGTTGGCAATTCCACCAAGTTTCTGATGATTTGATGCTCTATCAAGGAAAAAGTTCTTCCGATAATCTTTTCTCTCTCGAATGCATTAAATCTCTTTATCTGCCATAGGCACAATCACTTCGGCTCTCCTCTCTTTGCCAATTGCATAACCTATGTCTTCCCAATTCTTTCACTTTCAAACTATGTGTATCTTTATCGTCGAAGGAGATCTCCTATTGCCAACATAAGGTCGAGCTTGTTTTGTTTCTGTTGTTTTATTGTTGACCTTTTTTGCTTTATTTTTTTTGCTTTTTTTTCCTAAATTTTCATCCAGGCCAACAATTTGTTTGCAGTGACAGGAGAATTTAGTCCTAAATACTTGAACCAATTATTAATAGGTAAGGAGTTAACGTTCTCATTTTTGGTATTTTCTGCTCAGATTCTCTGTGCCTTTCCCCTTTATGATATTTTTTTGGAGTTTCTTCCTTTAGTCCAAATCCTCACTTCTTCCCCATCTTTTGTGTGTCTTATCTGTGTGTGTAAGAGTATATGTGTGTGTGTTTTGTCTGTGTGTATTGTCTGCTTGTGTTTCACATAACACTTATAATGAAATTTCAAGAGATAGGAAGTTGGTCTTTTATGAATAGCAATTCAATTTGATATGCCATGAAAACCTACATTCCATCACTTTCAGTCCCATTTCCTGCAAAGAACGTCCCATTTATTCCTCTTTTATAAACACGTGATCTCACTATCCTGCATTCAATCAAACACCAAATTTTGGGTGTCTGGTTAGAGTCATAGTGTTTGTCCCCTTTTCCCTTGATTTTCACAGGTACGTTGACTACCATGAGAGAGTGAAATCCTGATATTTGTGTTTCTGAGACTGATAGATATGACATACGCCAATGCTCTCCACAATTCTGCCATACGAGGCAATTTGCGAGAATTCATTTTTGCGTATGTATTGGTAAGATTCGGTGGTGCTTTTGGAGGACAGTGAGATGGTAGTAGTGTCTGGGAACTCCAGGCTTGTCTTTAGCCAGGACCACAACTGGATGATTTCCACATCAGGTACAATATGGTGGAAATAGACCTGAAGCCTACAAAGCAAACTCCACAGCAAAAGAGAACAGAAGTCACAGATACATTGGGGGAAGCCTGGAGACATGGTTTAGAGGAGACATGTGCATTTGGTGCTACAGAGAGCAGTGAGACAATGCAAAGGACAAAGTTACAGGAGAGAGGAGCACACTGGAAACCCACAAGGAGCATGTTTCTCAGTGCCAGTGGCTGCGACCAGCAGAGGTTCCAAATGGCATGAGTTCTTGCCAACAAAGGATTTTGAGACTCGGAGATTTCAATCCGCAGGCTTTGCAGCCATCGACTGGAGAGAACACTCTGTTTCTCCTAGAGAGTACGCCAACAAGCAACAAGGTGCAGACAGCCTGGAAACCATGATCAGAGACAATACCAGGAGACACAGTGGGAAGATGGTGGTTTCTGACAGTGCATTCATGACAGGTAGTGTTCATGGAGATGACTCAAAGTGGGCACATTAAATTTTGGGTTTTTGCACCAGCAGCATAAAGATGAAACGACTGGCCAAAGATAGGACGGTGAGGACATTAGATGCTGAACATGCAAACACGAAGTCCCAACCGTGGAACACCTTTGGGACTGCTTTTCTTAGTCCAAGTTGCTTTGTCCCAGAAGAACAGACTCTCCTGGGGGGACTAGAAGAAAGCCCTGCCCACATTCTTTCTCCCGACCAGAGCCTTCTATAGGCCTTCATTCTGTTGAGTTGGTTGAATGTCTTCTTTCACAGGCACACCAGAGCCCACCAAGGTCTAGGGTGTACAGTCGACCTTTGGTGCTTGGACATTTTTAAAGATTTCGAGGCCATTTGGCATGATGTCTGGAGACACTAGGGTTACTCCTGTCCTCACTGTTGAAGACTCCAGACATGTTTCCAGGTATTCCCTTGGAGCATTCCTTGGGTGGTGATTTTTCTGGTCAGAAACACCCTAATTGGGGGAGGATCATAGCCATGTGCAGGACGTGGAGTTCCTTTCCTTAGTCATTGTTTGATGCACAATTCCTTCTTGCCCTATTGTGGGTAAGTTGGAATGATGGTTCCTTGCTTTTCTCTGGATTTTATAGGGCTGGTGGTGACAGTAACGAGCAAAGTCTGTGAATTCAGCATTCAGAAGGTGACACTGATTCGCTTCACACACTGCCTTGCTGAGAGACAAAAGCAGGTCCCATAGTTGGGGTGGGCTTGGGATTCTCTTGGCCCACCCATGACTGCTCCAGCCAAGTGTAGTGATCAGGAGTGCTTTGGGGAGGAGAGGTTGCTATGAGCTCAAAGCTTGGTGACATCACAGAAGTGGGATTCACTGAAACAGCAATTCCTCTCTCATGACCTTTGAATCCTATGGTTTTAGATAGAAAGCCATGGGAAGAGCAGAAAAAGAACCCTCTGAGCCTGATCAAGAACTCAGGTTATCTTGTGTGTTCACTTTCCACTTCCCCTTTCTAGACAAAGAGAAAAGAAAATGACATTCAGTATATGATCTTTTAGGCCAACCTTTCTCCAGAGATGGCAAATTTTTCCTATTTCTTCTGAAATTTCTAGAGATATCAGAAACAATAAAGCCTCTTGTATATCATCCCGTCTCTCTGAGGTTTGTCATCCTGTGGATGAGAGAGTGACATTATACATAATAGCTAATCCTTAAGGAGGAGGAATGGACAGCACTCCTTGTTACCATTATTTATCTCTACCTACTGTGTTAATGGGTATAACCCTGTTGACCAAGTCTCTTTAATCAAAGGAAAATTAATGTCCTATATCGATGGCCTGCAAGGCTCACTTGAACAGAACTGAGGATTGAGCTGCATTGTCCTTGCAAAGACTAGCTGATAAAGAAGGTGTGGTCCATATTGGCAACAGAGTATTCCTCAGCCATTAGGGAGGATGAACTCTTGGTTCTTGCACTGACATGAATGCCACAGGACTGGGTTTGTGAAATGAAAAGGGCAAGGAGACAAAAAGAAATATCATATGGCTTTTCTCATATGTGCCCTAGGGGGAATAACACGGCCCTTATTAGAAAGAAGGAAAAACTGAAGGTGGATAAGTCAGAGAAGGAGACAAACCAGGAGTAACTCAGAACTCTGAGAAATCAAGCTGAGAGTCAAGGAAAAAAGGAGACATGCAGGGAATGAGGGAACTGGCTAATGGGTGTTGAAGAGTTCTGGCAAATCTTAGGAGGAGTACTAGGTAATTTATGGAACTAAAGCATCAGTGAATACTCTGTCAAAAATGGATGATGGATGACAGGCTGGCTTCCTCAACAGTACAAAATAATAAAACAAAAACAAGTGGCCCTTTCAAATGCAAGTGAAGACAGAGAAAAGGAAAGAATTATATTTTTATTATGTTTAATTATTGAAATGGAATATAATTTATTTCCTAAAATGTCATTATTTGGATTGGGTCTTTATACTAGTAAATTAGAGTTCATCCACCTCCTCCATTTGTGGAATCGATGAGAAGAAAATGGCATTGCCTTCCCTAAATGTCTAGAAGAGTTGAACAGGAAATGATTTGCACCTCATCATCTGTGCGTTGACAGGGGTTTGATTACTGCTTCAAACGCTTTAGTCACTAATACAGAGTTGAGATTTTGTAGCTTTCCTGACGTAATATTTGGAGTGAATATGTGTCTTGGAATTTATCCTTTTCTCTCAGTTCTTTTCTTTTGGGTTTGCTTCATTAGTGCTATTCTTCACTTCCTCCCCATCTTTGTGTGTCTTATCTGTGTGTGTGTGTGTGTGTGTGTGTGTGTGTGTGTGTGTGTGTGTGCTGTCTGAGTGTGTTTCAAATAACAGTTATAATTAAATTGATGGAGATAGGAAGTCGGTATTTAATGGATAGCAATTCAATATGACATGCCTTGAAAACTCACATTCCCTCTCTTTCAGCCACATTTCCTACAAAGAATGTCATCTTTTGTCCTCTTTGATAAACACATATTCTCTCAAACCTGACCTCAACAAACACCACATTTTGTGTGCCTGGTTAGTGTCGTATTGTTTGTCCCATTTTCCCTTGCTTTTTAATATGTCTCTTGACAGTCATGAGAGAGTGAAATTGTGTGTTATTTGTCTTTCTGGGACTGATAGATGTGACGTAGGCTAATGCTCTCCACAATTCTGCCACATGAGGCAAGTGGCAAGAATTCATTCTTGCTTATTGCTGGGTAAGATTCTGTGGGGCTTTTTCAGGACAGTGAGATGGAAGTAATGTCTGGGAACTCCAGACTTGTCTTTAGCCAGGAACACAACAGGAAGATTACCACATCAAGTTCAACATGGCAGAAATGAACTGGAGCCTACAAAGCAAACTCCATAGCAAAAGAGAGAATAAGTTGAAACACTATGGGAGAAGATTGGAGACATAGTTTAGGGGGAAAGTGGGAAGTTGGTAATTCAGAAGGCAGTGAGACAATGCAATGGACAAAGGCACAAAAGATCGGAGCACACTTGGAACCCACAAGGAGTACGTTTTTCTATTCCATTGATTCTGACCATCAGGGGATCTGAATCGTACTAGTTCATGCCAACAAAGGGCGTTGAGGCCTGGAGATTTTAGATCATAAGCCTTGGCATATCAACTCAAAAGAACACTGTATTTCTCTGGCAGAGAACACCAACAAATAGCCAGGTGAAGACAGCCTGGAAACCACGATTAGAGACAATACCAGGTGACACAGTGGGAAGATGGAGGGTTCTCGCTGTGCATTAGTGAGAGTCAGTGTTCTTGGAGATGATTTGATGGGGGCAAAATAAATTTGGGGCTCTCACACAGGCAGCATCAAGCCCGAGCTACTCGCCAAAGAGAGGATGGAGAGGGCTTTAATTGTCTCTCCTGCAAACACGAAATTCTAACCATGGAACACATAGCGTACTATGTTCCTCAGTCCAACTTGCTTCATTTTAAGAGAACAGATTCTCCCATAGGGGACTAGAAGAAAGCCTGTCCACAGGCTGTCCCCTGACCACAGAATGCTACAGGCCTTCATTCTGTTGTGTAGGTTGAATTTCTCCTTTCACAGGCACACCAGATCCCACCAAGCTAAACCTCAGCCTATTCATCCCAGACCCCAAACACACCAAAAGGCTGGCAAAGATAGCCTCTGTAGATGACTGGTCTCAAGGACAGGGGACAGCTATGATACAAAATTAGAGGGCATGCATGCCACACACATACCCGAGACTCCCATAAGGGCCAGCCCCTGCGCACTCCATGATCTCTTATTTCTAAAGAAATTACCATCAGGATATAAAACAGAATTTATTTTTCAAATACTGATAAAAATTCAGAGACCTATATCCAAGAAAACGATGGAAGAATAAATTGTTGCCAAGAAAGAAGACAAGAAATGATCATGGCCAGGTAATTGGTGTGAAACCTCACATATAACATGCCCAATGGAGGATTGAAAGCAGAAAGATATCAGGGAGTCTCAAACCACATAGATTAAACTGATAGAAATAAAATAAAATAAAATAAAATAAAATAAAATGAAATAAAATAATAAAATAAAATAAAATAAAATAAAATAAAATATAAAAAATAAAGTGTTCCTGAAGAAAAGATTGGTAGCAGACTGAAGGAAAAGTCCAAGAAGGTGACAGAAGCAAAGGACCAAATTTTTGACCTGGCAGAAAAGGATTGGTAAATAAGGAAGCAAATCCGAAGAAAGAAGGAAGAATGATGAAACATGAAAATGAGCTTAGGAAAGTCACCGACTCCAAGGAATAGAAAGAGGTGCTTATTGTAGGAGAAGTAGGGGTGAGAGAAAAAAAAAGAGGGCTGAACATGGGTTTGAGAATTCAGAACTAAAACTGTCACTCAGCTGGGAGCAGAAACAGAGATCCAGATTCAGAGGCAAGGAGGAATCACATCACCATCCACAGAAGCATAGAACCAAAGACATAGTTTCATTCCACCTGCAAAACTATCAATGGAAGAATTCTCTTTACCTTCATATGCGTGGGAGTGTAGTTTATACATAGCCAAGTCACTTACCTCAAGAGGACAAACTATACCAGCTCTAGAAGCAGGCCAGATAGCTCAAGCAACACCAGCCCAAGCCAAAATCCATTTCCCCTGCATTTGTGAACAATAACAGAGCAGTGGTTCACATCTAGAAATAGGACATATTCAGAAGTCAAAGATTGTGTCATGGATTGTGTCAATCACTTCAGAGGCGGCCTTCAGCTCAACTCATGATCCCAGGGTCTTGGCATCGACTCTGGTCTCAGATTCCCTGCTCAGGGGTAAGTCAGCTTTTCCCTCTCCAGCTCTACACCCTGATTGTATCTCTCTGTCTCTCTGTCAAATATGTGCATGTTAATTGTTTGACAAAAAGACAAAAAGATAATCAGGGTACAAGAATTGACTGTAGCCAGGGGATGTTTTCTTTAATTTGGACCTGGCCAACTAGAGTTAGTCTAATAGTGAGTAAGGTGCCCAATGCTTATGCTCATTGGAGCTGAGAGTAGAATATGAGTGCCTAATGGACCACTTTTGGTAAGCAGAACTGGCACTGTGGGATAAACCGACCTTGAGCCAAAGACTTTAAAAAATATTCCCAAGCAGCTGCTAAAACCCCCTTTGATTTGGGGAATTCTTTGCCTTCTCAGGCCTGATGTGGACTGCATAGCCCCTCCCCCTTGTTGGCGGGAGGCATGGCATCTGAAGTGGCGATAGTTATTTGTCTCTCTCAAGGTTTTAAGTGGTAATTGTTAAAGTGGCTTCCAAAGTCTTTGGTAACCTGAAACTGTGAAGGGTTGCTCAAATGACAAATGGAATTAAATTCGTTGGACATGTAGGTCTTAACCAAATGAGATATAATGCTAGTCAAAATCTCATCTGGACCACCACACGTGGACCTTCATAGATTCCAACCGACTGATGATGGTGAACACCCGAGTGACAGGGTATCAGGACCTCCTCCTCAACAAACCAAGAGTGATCTCACTGGCACCAGTGGTGCTAAATCCAGCCACACTGCTCCCAGAGGAGCTTGCTGACCATCCACACAACTGTGGGGAGGTCCTAAACCAAGTCACAGGAATAAGATTGGATCTCAGAGACATGCCCTTCCCAGATGCAGAGATGACTCTGTTCATGGAAAGAGGTATGTGAGGTATGTGAAGTCTGTGGTAGTTTATACTGAGCAGAAATTCTGGGCAGCACCCTGCCACATGGAACTTAGGCACAACAAGCAGAACTGATTGAAATCACTAAGGCACTGCAGATGGCTAAAGGTAAAACCACCAACATCAATACGGACCACAGGTATGTCTTTGCTACTCTCCATATTCATGGAGCTACTTACAAAGGAAGGAGACTATTAACAGCAGAACGAAATGGAATTAAAACAGAAGAGAAATATTGGGACCCAAAAGCTGTGGCTGTTAGGCATTTCTTGCGACACCAAAACGGGACTGATCTCATTTCAAAAGGAAACCAAATATCAGTTCGAGATTTAAAGCAAGCAGCCTGAGAAACAATGCAAGACCTGGTTACACACCTGGATCTATCACTACCAGATAAACTGGAGTATTCAGAGGAAGATTTAAAGTATTTACAAAAATGGCTAAATTATATTATAAAGGGGACTGGGCTAAGAATAAAAGAGGAAATTTAATTCTTCTTCGAAGACTAGGTAAGAAGTAAGTAGACCAGATACATTAGGGTACTCACCTGGGGTCACTCAAACTCTAGGAACTTAAAGGCAAGCAGTTCCAGGCTTCTAAATTACGGCATATGGTTCAGGATATAGTTGATAGATGTGCTCAGTGCCAGGCAGTTAATGTGTGAGGAACTAGAATTGGAAGAGGGAAAAGAGAAAGAGGTAGTGTACCAGGAATTTATTGGAAAATAGATATTACAGAAATAAAACCCGGAAAATATGGGGACAAGTATATGTTAGTTTTTTTGATACCATTTCAGGACAGGTTGAGGCTTTTTCCAAGAAACATGAGATGGCAGGAGTGGTAGCCAGAAAGCTACAAGAAAAATAATTCCTAGGTCTGGGCTGCCTCTTACGATTGGGTCAGACAATGGTCTTGCATTTTGAGTTCAGTCTCACAGGAATTGGCCAAGGCCATGGGCACAAATTGGAAACTACATTGTGACTATCAGACCCAGAGTTCTGGGCATGTAGAGAGAATGATCCGGACTCTTAAAGAGACCTTGGCACAACTAACCCTGGAGACGGGCAGTGGATGGGTGTATCTCCTTCTTTTTCACCCTGCTCAGGGCAAGATGTACACACTATTTAAACAGGGTGGCCCCATTGGAAATGTTTGGGAGAACCCCTGCTCTGGCTCTGTTCTCGGCTACAAAAGGTTGCCCTAGCAGAAATGACTAATCAGTCTGTACTCCAGTCACTGCAGGCATTACAGTCTGTATTAAAAAAAAAAATGCAGGGATCCAGACTGCCCACACTGGTATGAAGACGGAGGTGGAACCACATCCTTTCCAACCCAATCACTTGGTTTGGATATGACATTATCAAGTGGGGAGCTTGGAGCCTCGCTGGATGGGACCTTTTACTGTTACCCTGACCACACCACAGTAGTAAAAGTAGAATGCATCAGGGTCTGGATTCAGGCATGTCACATCAAACGAGCCAAGGGTGAAGATGACCCCCAAAGGTGGAAGCCACAGCCAAAGATCCTGCTCACCGTGGACTAAATCTAAGACTGAAAAGACTATGAGTTAGTTGTTGCTCCTATTTTTACCTGTTTATGTAAAGTATAGGTAGTTAATTAGATAAAGGAAATTAGAAAAAAATGGAAAGGGTTCTATGAAGCGGTAAATGGGTAACTCATCAGCCGACTGTAAACTAGTGTCATTTACACTAGTGTAAATATACAGCCGTCTGTACACTAGTGTCATGTACAAAAGAAAATGAGTGCGATAAAAATGCTAGAATAACATGCTCAATAAACCCTTTATAACCAGAGCATGTAGAACTGGATGAAAAGTCAAGGATTGGACTAATCTCCAAAGAATAGGGAGGAATGTAAGAGCCTGGGTGACTAGAGGGAATCATTTTGTGTTTATGCAGTATACATAGATTGGCCTCATGCAGTAAATTTAGATTGATACTGCCCCTCCCAAAGGTATTTACTCTCAAAGCCTAGATATAAGGGCAGGGCCGGCCAGATAAAGATATCCACTCAATGGGGAGCTTATATCTACTACGTAAATTAGGATTCAATTTTCCATCCGTGTGTTACTAGCCGTTTTTTTCTATGTCTGGCAGACCTAGCACCACTGTGCAGTTTTCTCTTTGTATTGCAATCTCAAGGCCACCTGTGTATAGCCCAGGTAAACTACATCTATACATGTTAGTCTGTGATGCTGGAGGGGGTCGAATTTGGAAGAGAAGGCCCTGACCAGTCAGTATGATTCTCGATGTTTGGAATGAAATTAAGTTTTGCTTGACCTTCGCTTTGTATCAGTCTTGCTCCTTTGATTAAAAACCCTAACACTTGTGTTTGCACTGTTGAAGACTCCAGACATGTCTATGTCATGATTGGGGGTGTTCCCTTTGAGCTTTCTTTGGGTGGCACTTCTCCTGTTCAGAAGATTGGTGATTGGGTGGGAGGGCCTAACCCTTGTGCAGGGCTCAGATTCCCTTCCCTGAGGTTTGCTTGAGGCCTGATTGTTACTTGACCTTTCCTGGCTAAGATGGAATAGTGGATTCTTGCCTTTCTCCGGAATCCAGAGGGCTGGTGCTGAAAGTCAGGACCAAACACTACAAATCGGGCCATGGAGAAGGTGATTCTGAATCGCTTCACAAATTGCCATGGTGAGAGACCCAGGCGGTTCCAGCGGTTTGTGACAGCTTGGGGTCCTATTGGCACACCCATGAATACTCCAACCAAGTGTAGTGATCAGGCATGGGTTTATGAGGAGTGGTTGCTATGACCTCAAAGCGTTGTGACATCACAGATGCTGAGTTACTGAAGCAGCTGTCCATCTCCCATAACCTTAGTATCCTATGACTTTAGGTAGGAAGCCCCGGAAAGGACAGAACAAGAGCCCTCTGAGTCTGATCTAGAAATCAGGTTGTCTTGTGGGTTAATGTCCCACTTCCCCTTTCTAGACAAATAGGAAAAAGATGATGTTCATTATATCTTCCTTTAGGCCAACATTTCTCCAGAGACAGCTAGGTGTTCTATTTCCAGTATAATTTCTAGATCTCAAGAAAAAGTTAGTCATCTTGGGTTCCAACAGCTCTCCATGGGGTTTGTCATCCTGTGGGTGAGCAAGTCCATTGTCAGTGTCTTTTCCCAACGGGTTGTTGATGACTAATGGAGAGAAAGTCCCTTTTTAAGGAAAAAGGTGAGGGCATGGATATATGGTGCTGCCTTTCTCCTCATCTCCTAGAGTTCTGAAACACAAGGTTAAGGGATTAGGGCTCTGTCTACCTGATTTTCCCTTAACTTTGCAAAGTCTTTGAGGAAAGTGACCACCTGAATCAGAGCTAACTCTTCAGGCAGAGGCCTGGACCGCACCTGTTGTCATCATTAGTTAACTGTACTTGTAGTGGAACGGGTATAGACATGTTGACCAAGTCTCTTTAGTCAGAAGGAAAGGGACGGCCTATATCGACGGCTTGCAAAGCCCACTTGAGCAGAACTGTGGACTGAGCCTCAAGGTCCTTGCAGACTAGTGATGAAAAAGGTGTGGTCCATCGTGATAATAGAGTATACCTCAGCCATAGGGGAGGATGAACCTCTGGATCTTACATTGACATGAACGTCCGATGTGGGTGATGGGAAATGGAAAAGACAGGCAGACCAATGGAAATATCATATAGCTTTCCACAATATGTTCCTCAGGAGGAATACTTTGGCCCTAAGTAATGTAAAGGAAAACTGAATGGGAAGAATGCAGAGAAGGAGACCCACCAAGAGGGACTCAGGACCCTGAGAACCAAGCTGAGGGTTACAGAGAAGAGACACATGCAGGAAATAAGTGAAATGCTTAATGGGTGTTCAGGAGCTGTGGCATATATGAGGAAAAGCACTAGGTAGCATATGAAACTAAAGGATTCATGAATACTGTGTCAAAAAAAATCACAAAAACTTCCAAGAAGAATTCTAAGATTTTCAACAAAAAAATTCAGAGAAAAACAATGTGACCCTTTCAAAACCTAAGGAAGGCAGAGGGAGAAAAGGAAAGAATTATATTTTTTATTATCTTTCCTTATTGAAATGGCATGGGATTTGTTTCCTAAAATGTCCTTATCTGAATTGGGTCTTTATCCTTGTAAATTAGAGTCTACCCGCCTCTTCCATCTCTGAAAATGATGAGAAGACATGACATTGCCTTCGCTAAATACCTAGAAGAGTGGTCCAGGAAAATGACTTGGACCTGGCTTTCTGTGTGCCAGCAGGTGTTTGATTACTGCTTCAAACGCTTCAATCACTATTAGAGAGCTGAGATTTTGTAGGTTTCCTGAACTAATCATGGGAGTTTCTATGTGTCTGGGAATTTAACCTTTTCTCTCGGGTCTTGGATTTGCTGGCATAAATGTGTGTATGTGCCTCTTATGTTATTCTTTTTTTCTTTCTACAGGTTGTCATGTGGTTTCATACTTTCAGCTTTGTGCTTGTCTCCCTGCTATATCCCATTTTGGCTTCTGCAGTTTGTTCATGTTTTCAGAACTGAAGTGTGAGATCTCCGGATTTTTTTTTTTCTATTGGTTATTTGTGTTTCCTTCATTTCGATAATCATATGTATGATTTCATTTTTTCTGTTAACTTGTAGTTCGGCTCTTTTTCTACTTGTTCCTTCAAGCGTCCAGTTAAAATCCTTTTTTTTTTTTTTTTTCGGTCTTTTTAATTTTTGGAAATGCATGCGTTTAACCCTTTATGGTTTCCCAATAAAATGTTTTGGCATCACTGCTTAAATTTCTTGACATTTCTTTGTTCATGGCTCTTTCTGCATTTTCTTTGGATTTTCTTTCTTGCATTCATTGTAGTTCGTGAGTGTGTTGTGTTTTCCAACCTTTAGGGTATGGCTGTATTTCCAATTTGAAAGTAATATCTTCCCGTTTTCATAACTTCGTGATCATAAGTGCCCAATATAGGTTTTGACTTCTCTTCCATGAATTACGACTGGATTTGGACTTGAGCTCATGAACTGCGATAGACAAAGGTTGGTCTGCCGCTGGGAAGAACATATCTTATTGTCCTCAGAAAGGCAATATTACTCATGGGTCCCCAAATTTCAGGTGGTCTCGAGAGCCCATGTGGACGTCTGTTATTCTTTATCACCATTTCATTGGAATGATCTGTGCTGTGCTTAACGTGGATATAATAGTCCCTAACAATATAGGATTAAATTCCCCATCTCCCTTCCTCTCTGTTTATATCCTTCCAACGTTTATACAGCCATGTTCTGGTATATATGTTGGCAGTTCTTCCAGGTTTCTGATGTTTTGATGCTCCACCTTCTGCTCTCTTTTGTCTCTCAAAGGCAGAAAATCACTCTACATGACTTAGGCACAATCCTTATGGCTCTCTTCTCCTAGGCAAGAGCATAACCTACGTTTCCAAATTTCGTCACTTTCAAGCTATGTGTATCTTTATATTCAAAGGAAATCTCCGATGGGCAACAGAGGTCGATCTTGTTTAATAATTTTTGTTTTCTGATGGATCTTTTCTCGTTTTTTTGTTTGTTTGTTTTATTTATTTTATTTTATTATATTTTGTAATTTCAACCACACCTACAAAATGTTTGAATTGATGGGAGATTTTCGTCCTGAATGCTGAATGAATTATTGTTAGGTAAAAATTTCTCTTCCTCATTTCGGTTGACTTCTGACTTGAATTCACTGAGCCTTTCCATTTTATGGTATTATCTTTGGAGATGCTTCATTAGTGCGATTTCTCACTTCCTCCCCCTCTTTCGCGTGTCTTCTCTGTGCGTGTGTTCATGTGTGTGAGCATGTGCATGTCGAAATGTGGGCGTGGTCTGTGTATGTTTCACACAAAACTTATAATTAAATTTCAAGAGGTAGTAATTGGTTCTCTTAAGGTTAGCAATTCAATTTGACATGCCTTGAAAACTCACATTCCATCCTGTTTGTTTTCTTTCTGAGAATGATAGATATGACAGAGCCCAAAGCTCTATGCAAGCCTCTCACATGAGACATGTGGAAGAATTTATTCTTGCTTAAGTCTCAGTAAGAATTTGCGGTGACATGGAGGACAGTGAGATGGTAGTAGTGTCTAATAACCTCGTGCTTGTCTTCAGCAATGAAGGCAAAAGAAAGATGACACAATAACGGAAGCGGGGTGGAAATTGACATGAAGCCTACACAGTAAACTCCACAGAGTAAGAGAGCAGAGGTCGCAAAAATTATGGGAGAAGTTAGGAGACATGGCTCATGGGAGATTTGGGTGGTTCGTTCATTAGAGGGCAGTGATCCCATGCAAAGGACAAAGGCACAGGAGAACAGAGCACACTGGGAACCCACAAGGAACCTGTTTCCCAGTGCAATTGGCTGTGACGAACAGAGGGTCTAGTTCTTGACCACACAATTTCTGAGGGCTGGAGTCTTCAGATCAGCAGGCTTGGCAGAAATCGACTCGAAAGAACACCGTATTTTTCTTGCAGGGGACACCAACAAGCAACCAGGTGCAGACAACCTGGAGACAATGATCAGAAACAATACCAAATGATGTAGTTGGAGGAGAGTGGGTCCTGGCAGTGCATCCTTGAGAGGCAGTGTTTGTGGAAATGATTCAATGGGTGCATAAGAAATGCTCAGCTCTCAAACCAGTAGTGACAGGACCGAGATACTGGCCAAGACAGGATGGTGAGACATTTGCTGCCTACCCTGCCGACAATAAAACCAACCGTGGAACACTTGGAGGTCTGCCTTCCTCAGTCCAAGATTCTTAGTCCAAGGAGAACACATTCTCCCATTGGGGACAAGATGAATGCCTTGACCACATGGTCTCTTCTGAACACAGCATTCTGCAGGCCTGAATTCTATTGGGTTGTGGAATGTCTCCTTACACACGCACACAAGATCCTACTAAGTGAAACCTCAGCATATTCAGCCCAGGCCCCAAACACACCAAACACCAGGTAAGGAGGGCCCTTGCAGTTGACTGGTCTCAAGAACAGGGTCAACCACAACACAACAGCAAATGGCATGCATTAAACACACACACACACACACACACACACACACACACAGAGAGAGAGAGAAACACCCATCATCCTTAAGGGCCAGCACTTGGTCACTCCCGGATTTCCTCTTCTTAAAGAGATTAACCTCAGGATGGAAAAAGAATGAGCTTTCAGAATATGGAGATGAAGAGAGAGACTTATATCCAAGGCAAAGATGGAAGAATCAACTGATGCCAAGGTAAAAGAACAAGAAATGATCATGTCTAGGCAATCAGAGATAAACTTCTACATAGAACACGCCCAATGGGGTATAGAAAGCAGCGGCTTGGATACCTCCTGTACATCAGAAAACATAGAAGATATCAGATAACCACAGAGATAAACTGATAAAGATAAACAAACATAAATAGCTCCTGAAGAGATGATTCGTAGGAGATTGGATGCAAAGTCCGGGAACATGGCAGAAGTAGAGGATCCAATGAGTGACCTGGAAGAACTAGTCTAGAAAATAAGGAAGCAAATTCTAAAAGAGAAGGAAGAATGACGGGACATGACAATGAGCTTAGGGAATTATCATCTCCAGGAATTGAAAGAGGTGCCTCTTGTAGGAGAAATAAGAGTGAGTGAAGGAAAGAGGGCTAAAAATGGATTTGAGAAATCAGGGCTGGAAATGACCCTCATCTGGTAGCACAAACAGAGGTCCACAATCAGAGGCACAGAGGACTCCCATCACCTTCCACAGAAGCAGATCACCAAAAGACATAGTGTCATTTCCCCCTGGAAAATCTAGGCATGGAGGAATTCACTTTAGCAAATAGGTATGGGAGAATAGTTAGTCCATAGTCCAGTCACTGACTTCAAGAGGAAATGCTCTACCAGCTCTCGAAGAAAGCTGGATAGCTCAAGCAAAAGCAGCCCAGGCCAAAACCCTTATCCCCTGCATTTCTGAACAATGACTGAGCAGTGGTTCTTGTCTAGAACCACAAGGTTCTCAGAAGTCAACGGTTGGGTCCCAGGATGTGTCAATCAGTTCAGAGGCAGCCTTCAGATCAACTCATGATTCCAGGGTCTTGGCAATGACTGTGGTCTCAGGTTCTCTGCTCAGGGGAAAGTAAGCTTCTCCCTCGCCAGCTCTACACCCTGATTGTGAACTCTCGGTCTCTCTGTCTAATAAGTGCAAGCGCATCGTTTGACAAGATAACAAAAACAAAACCAGGCAGAATAATTGACTCGGGGCAGAGGATGATTTATTGAATTTGGACCAAGGTTCCTATGGAGGGCAGCTATGTACAGAGAACCTCCCACCATCCTAAAATACCAGACCTTCGCCCGGAGCTCCAATGTTCATTCTCCTGTTCTTTGTCTTCCTGGATCTCATCACCAACCTGAAGCATCCGCTGTGTGTCACGCTCTAATAACCCCTTGTTGACACATGTTCATTCTCTTCTGGCTCCATTATAACATGCCCATTTTTTACAATAGGCACTGTTTGCTAATCACATGACATCATTTGGCTGATGGTCATGAGAGGTAGAAGGCAGGCTTGTGCTTCCTCATCTCCATGCAGTTCCACATGGGTAGCTGCTCAACCCTGAGGGAGTGCTCAAGGTTCTTCCACATTCAAATCCTCTTCAATGCGTCCTTTTGGACATACAAGTTGTCTTCCTGAAACGGGCACGTAAGTCTTTCAGATAGCTTCACTTGGGCTATGGGTCTCTTCCAAAATGCTCTCTGTTTGCTCCTGTGGACTCCAATTACATGAGTCCATCCTGGACCAAAGGTTCTACACCTAAGGTGTAGAGTCTGCCTTTGATGCATGGTCAATATTTAAGAGAGGGAGGCCTTGTTGGCAGCATTTCTGGAGATGCTCGAGGTACTGGTGTCCTCCCTGTTGAAGTCTCCAGACATTTTTTGGCACGGTTGTGGGTGTTAGGTTTTCTATCCTTGTGTGGCCTTCTCCTGTTCAGAAGCTCCGTGATTGTGGGGGAGGGCCTTATCCTTGTGCTGGGCTCAGATATCCTCCCCTGAGGCTTTGCTTGAGGCCTGATTTTTTTCTTGGCCTGTCATGGTTACAATGGAATGGAGGATGCTTGTCTTTCTCTGAAATCCAGAGGGCTGGTGCTGATAATCACGACCAAACACTATGAATTGGGCCATGTAGAAGGTAACTCCGACTCGCTTCAAATACTGCCTTGGTGAGAGACCCAGACAGCTCCAGCTGTTCGGGACCACCTGGGGTGCTCTTGGCCCACCCATGACTACTCTAGCCAATTGTACTGATCAGGCGTGATGTAATGAGGAGTGGTTGCTATGAACTCAAAGCATTGTGATATCACAAATGCTGGCTTCACTGAAGCAGCTGTCCCTCTCCCATGACCTTGGTGTCCTAAGGCTATAGGTAGGAAGACCCCGAAGGACAGAACAAGAGCCCTCTGAGTCTGATCAAGAACTCACGTTGTCTTGTGGATTATTGTCCCACTTCCCCTTGCTGGGAATAGGGGAAAGAAAATTTTGTTCAGTATACCTTCCTTTAGGCCAACATTTTCCCAGAGATGGCAAGGTGTCCTATTTCCACTACAAGTTCTAGAGATCTCAAGAATCGGTGAGGCCTCATGTGTATCAACAACTCCACATGGGGTTGGTAATCCTGTGTGTGAGAGCGTCCTTTCTCAGCGTCTTTTGCTTATGGCTCAGTGATGACTAAGGGATGGAAAGTCCCCTTTCAAGGAAAAAGGTGAGGGCATAGATATATGGTGCTGTCTGTGGTCTCATCTCTTAGTTTTCTGAAACACACTGTTAATTGTTTAAGGCTCTGTCTACCTGGGTTTCCCTTACACACCTTTGCAAAGTCATTCTCCTGTCATTCTGCATCAGGGCTAATCCTAAGGAAGCGGCCCATACCACACCCGTTGTCATCATTAGTTGTCCTTGTTGCGGTAACGGGTATAATCATGTTGACCATGTCTCTTTAGTAGAAGGATAGGTACAGCTAATATCCATGGCTTTCAAGGCCCATTCGAGCAGACCTTTGCAGTGAGCCGCAATACCCTTGCAAGGACTAGTGGATAAGGAAGGCTTGGTCCATTTTGGCTAGACAGTACTCCTCGGCCATCGAAGAGAATGAATGCCCTGGACCTTGCCTTGACATGAATGTCCCATACCTGGCTGATGTGAAATGAAAAGGCAAGCAGAAAAAGAGAAATATTATATGGCTTCCCACAATATATGCCTCATAAGGAATACCTTGGCGCTTTGTCCTCTTCAATAAACAGGTATTCTCATAAAACTGCCTTCACTCAATCACCACGATTGGGTGCCTCATTAGTGTCGTATTGTTTGTCCCTCTACCTCCTGCTTTATCACATGTTTCTTGACTGTCATGAGGGAGTGAAATCATCTGTTTGTTGTCTTTCTGAGAATGATAGGTGTGACGAAACCCAATGCTCTCCACAACACTGCCACATGAGGCAAGTGGAAGAATTCATTCTTTCTTATGTCTCAGTAAGAATTTGTGGTGACATGGAGGACAGTGAATGGTAGAAGTGTCTAATAACCTCGTGCTTGACTTCAGCCAAGAAGGCAACAGGAAAATGACCACAACAACTGCAACGGAGTGGAAATGGATGGGAAGCCTACAAGATAAACTCGACAAAGAAGAAAGGTAGTCGCAGAGACTAAGGGAGAAGTTTGGAGACACGGCTTATAGAAGATTTCGTTGGTTCATGCATCACATGGCAGTGATCCCTTGCAAAGGCAAAGGCACAGGAGAGCAGGGCACGGTGGAAAACCACAAGGCACCTGTTTCCCAGTGCCATTGGCTATGACGAGAAGAGGGTCTGAAGGGCACGAGTTCTTGACAACACAAGTCTTGAGTGCTGGAGTTTTCAGATCAGCAGTCTTGGCAGATATAAACTCAAAAGAACTCCATGTTTTTCCTGCATAGGTTACCAACAAGCAACCAAGTGCAGACAACCTGGAGACCATGATCAGCAACAATAGCAGGATACGCTGTGGGAAGATGGTGGGTCCAGGCATTGCATCCATGAGAGGCAGTGTTCGTGGAGTTGTCTCAATGGGGGCATAAGAAATATTGGGCTCCCACACGAGGAGAATCAAGACCGAGCTACTGGCCAATACAGTGGGTGAGGAAATTAGCTGCCCACTCTGCCCACACCAAATTCCAACCATGGAACACTTGAGGGACAGCCTTCCTCACTCCAAGTTGTTTAGTCCATGGAGTACAGACTCTCCCATAGGGGATGAGAAGAATGCCTTGACCACATGATCTCTTCTGAACACAGCATTCTGTAGGCCTGCGTTCTGCTGATATTGTGGAATGTCTCCTTTCACAGGCACACCAGAGCCCACCAAGGTAAACCTCAGCATATTCAGCCCACGCCCCAAACACACCAAACGGCAGGCAAGGAGAGCCACTGCAGATAGCTTGTCTCAAGGACAGCGTCAGCCACAACACAAACTTCAGATGATACGCATGCCACACACACTCACACAACACACACACACACACACACACACACACACACACACACACACACACACGACAAATCAATGATCTCTTCTACCTAAATAAATTACCCACAGGATAGAAAACCCAATAAGTATTTCGAATACAGAAAGGAGACAGAGATCTAGATCTAATACAAGATGGAAGAATCAATAGATGCCAAGGAAAAAGTACAAGAAAGGATTACGGCTAGGAAATCAGAGTGAAGCTTTTACATATATCACGCCTGATGTGGGTTTGAAAGCAGTGGCCTGGATCCTCCCTATACATCAGAAAACATAGAAGATATCAGAGAGTCTAGAACTACAGAGATAAATCTGATAAAGATAAAAGAACCTAAAGAGCTCATAAAGAGAAATTGTAGGAGACTGGATGCAAAGTCTGGGAACATGGCAAAAGTAGAGGATCCAATTAGTGACCTGGAAGAACAATCCTGGAAAATAAGAATCAAATTCTAAGAGAGAATGAAGAATAACGAAACATGACAATGAGCTTAGTGAATCATCATCCAAAAAGAAAGGAAATAGGTGCCTAATATAGGATAAGTAAGAGTGAGAGAAAGAAAAGAGGGCTGAACATGGGTTTGAGAATCGGGGCTGTCACTGACCCTCATCTGGGAGCTGAAACAGAGGTCCAGAATCAGAGGCACAGAGGACTTCCACAGAAGCAGAGCCCCAAAAGACATTTTCCCCCTGGAAAATCTAGGCATGGAGGTATTCTCTTTAGGCAAATAGGCATCGGAGAATAGTTTGTTCATAGCCCAGTCACTGATTTCAAGAAGAAAAGCTAAACCAGCACTCAAAGCAGGCCGGATAGCTCAAGCAACACCCGACCAAGCCAAAATCCTTATCCCCTGCATTTCTGAACAATGACAGAGCAGCGGCTCTTTTCTAGAACCAGGAGGTATTCAGAAGTCAAAGGTTGGGTCCCTTGTTGTGTCCATCAGTTCAGAGGCAGCCTTCAGATCAACTCATGATTCCAGGGTCTTGGCTATGACTCTGAATATGACTTTTATGTGTCTTTTATATGAAATTATATGACTATAAAATAAATTATAAATGAATTAAACAAATAAGAATATAATTTCTTTACCTATAGGGATAGCATTGTTTGGGAAAAGAAGATTACCTTGAAGTTTAACTCTATATGAACATTAGGAAGTGAAAATGAAAAAGGAATACACTAGACTAAACTAAACTAATTTTTTTAAAAAATTAGAATGCAAAAGAAAAAAATGTGTATGTATCAAAAAGTTCAGGTTAGAAGGTTAATATGGAATTTGATATACTGGACATCTCAGTTTGAAGATAAATAGGTTAAAAAATTATCTATATAATACAAATCAACCAGAATAGTGGGAATGAGATAAAATAAAAGTTGTATCTATGAAGTAGCAGTGGTTGTTCGCCTGTATTCTTTTTTTTTTTTTTTCCTGGTTAGTTTTCTGAGGCAGAGGCCTGTCAGGTGGGTTTCAGTCAATGATGTTCCCTGATTAAAATCCTCCCACCCCTCTCAAGGGGATGGGCTCTGAGGAATACTGTTTTTTCAGGTCTTTATTCTTTGGAGGTTTTTATGTTTGTTTAGTTTTTTTTTTTTTTTCTCTTGCCTGACTGCTTTTGATGGCTTTTCGAGATGAAAGCAAACTGCACCCTGATCTCACTCTCAGAGATAATCCTCAGTCTTCTCACCTGTGGGTGCTCCAGAGCCCATATAAATTCGCCCTTCACTGCTGCCAGAGCAAATTTTGAGTCGTAGTCCCAGGGAGCACAGCATCTTCTGCTTGTACCGAAAGCATTGCAGCAGTGTCTGTCTAAGCAGCTCCTGACCATCAGATAGGTTCCAATTGCCATCCCACACTGAGATTTTCAGGCTGGCCCTGGCTGGGAGTGCCTGGTCTTTCTCTATCTAAGAGTTCTGGGCTTGTAAGCACTCTCTCAGGGGAGGGAGTGGGTCAAGCGTGTCTTGGGCTCTGATAGAAGGGTACGTGTCCGAGAGCATGAACCTGGGCCTTCACGCACATCTCTCAGGAGAGTGTGTGGGGTGCACGCGTGTCTCATGCTCTGATAGTATGGCACGTGTTTAAGCAATGGACTGGGCCTTTGCACACCTTTCTCTGGGGATGGTAAGGGGTGCAGGTGTCTCAGGCTTTGTTAGCAAGTCTCATTGCTCGGCTGCTTGGTGAGGCTCCAAGACCCTAACAGGAGCTGAACCCCACATGATATGGGTGTGCTGTTGGCTCAGGGACCAAAACATCGTTTTTCCAAAAACTCTCTTTGGCTCAGCACCAGGGAATCTGTACTGGGCGTGGGGACTTAAGCCCCTGTTTTTAGCTGCCATGATTCACACAATTTACCTTCAATATCCTTTGCACTTTTTGAATGCTTTCAACCAGGGTCCAAGTTAATGCTGGTCCCCAGACTCATAATGTTCTTGTATTGGGATATTACTTTCCAATTGGTGGCCTTGTGTGGGTCCCTTGAACTTTTGTTTATTTCAATAACAGTCCAACGTTCTCACTCCACTTTTCCTGCCCACTGATGACTTCTGCACTGGCAGAGATCCAGACATATATCATTCTGATCTCAGGCTGTTTTCATGGGTAATCAGAATTCTTTGGTAGGAAATCACTTCACTTTGGAGTACAGATTGAAATGGCACCTCCTCTTACTTGCCCATCATCTTGTCTCCTCTCACATGACACTTATAATAAAATTTCAAGAGATAGGAATTTGGCATTTTATGGATAGCAAATCAATTTCATGTGCATTGAAAACTCACATTCCATCACTTTCAGCCACAATTCCTGCAAAGAATGTCCCATTTTGTCCTGTTTTATAAACACTTATTCCCACTAGCATGCCTACAAAGAAAGACAAAAGTTTAAGCGTCTGGTTAGAGTAGTATTGCTTGTCCATTTCCCCTGCTTTTTTACATGTTTCTTTACTACCATGACGGGGTGAAATCATACGTTATTTGTCTTTCTGAGACTCAGAGATGTGACATAGCCCAATGCTCTCCACAACATTGCCACATGAGGCAAGTGGCAAGAATTCATTCTTCCTTATGGCTGGGTAAGAGTCTGTGATGCCTTTGGAAGATAGTGAGATGTTAGTAGTCTCTGGGAACTCCAGGCTTGTCATCAGTCATGAACACAACTGGAAGATGACTACACCAACTGTGACTTGGTGGAAATTGACCTGAAGCCTACTGACCAAACTCTAAAGCAAAAGAGAAAAGAAGTCAAAGAGACTATGGGAAAAAATTGGAGACATGGCTTAGGGAGAAGTAGGCGGTGGTGCTTCAGACGGTTGTAAGCCAATGCAAAATACAAAGGCACAGGAGAGATGAGAACACTGGGAACCCACAGGTAGCATGTTTCCCAATGCCACTTGCTCTAACCAGCAGCTTATCTGAATGTTACAAGTCCTTGCCAACTAAGGGTGTTGAGTCTGGAGTTTTCAGATCATCAGTCTTGGCAGATATCGAGTTGAGAGAACACTGTGTTTCTCCTGGAGAGGACACCAACAAACAACCAGGTGCAAACAGCCTGGAAATCATGATCAGAGACAGTACCAGCATACACAGAAGGAAGATGGTGGTTTCTGGCAGTGTATCTGTGAGAGGCACGGCTCGTGGAGATGATTTGATGGGGGCAAAAGTAATTTGGGGCTCTAGCACAAACAGCATAAAAACCGAACTACTGGCAAAGACAGGACGGTGAGGACATTAGCTTCCTCACATACAAAAACGAAGTCCAAACCATGGAACACTGTGGAGACTGTCTTCCTCAGTCCAAGTTGCTTAGCCAAAGGAGAACAGGCTCTCGAGTAAGGGACTAGAAGAAAGCCCTTCTACCATGCTCTCTTTAAAACACAGCATTCTGCAGGCGTTTGTCTGTTGAGTTGTTTGAACGTCTCCTTTCTTAGGCAAACCAGTGCACACCAAACTAAACCACACCATATTCAGCACAGAAACACTAAAATGGCATGCAAGGAGAGACCCTGCAGATGACTGTCTTAATGTCAGGGGACAGCCACAACACAACAACAAAGGCATGCACTCCACAAACACCTGAGACATCCTCAATGGGCAGAGCTTGGCCACCCCATGATCTCTTCTTCCAAAAGACATTACCCTAAGGGTAGAAAACAGAATGGGCTTTGTGAATAGAGAGAAGAAGACAGAGACCTGGATCCAATGCAAAGATTGAAGACTCAATTAATGCTGAGGAAAAGAATTAGAAATGATCATAGCCAGGCAATCAAAGTTAAACCTTTAAATGTAACAAGCCCGATGAAGGGTTGAAAGCAATATCCAGAATACTCATTGTACATAGAAAAAGACAGAATACATCAGGGGGTCTCCTACCACAGAGATAAAAGTGATAAAAAAAAATATAGGGTCTCTGATAATAAGATTGGTAGCAGACTGGTTGCAAGGCCAAGAAGCTGGCAGAAGCAGAGGATACAAATAGTGACGTGGTAGAAAAATACTGGAAAATAATGGAAGGTAAGTGAAAGAGAGAAGGAAGAATGATGGAACATGACAATACGCTTATGGAAATCATCAACTCCAAGGGAAAAAAAAAAGAGGTGCCTATTCTTGCACACCTAGGATTGAAAGAATAAAGAAGGCCAAATATTTCTTTGAGAAATCAGAGCTGAAAATGTCCCTGATCTTGGAGTAGAAACAGAGCTCCATATTAAGAGGCACAGAGTACTCCCATTACCATCAACAGATTCAGAGCAATACAATACAGTGCCATTCACCCTGCAAAAGATAGCAAGGGAGTTATTCTCGTAATGCAAAAAATGTGTGCGAGAGTAGTTTGTCCATAGCCAAGTCACTGACTTCAAGGCGACCAGTTATACCAGCTCTCAAAGCAGGTCAGATAGAACAATCAACACCAGCACATGCCAAAATGCGTATCCCCTGCATTTCTGAACAATGACAAAGAAGTGATTCTGTCTAGAACTCTGAGGTATGAAGAAGACAAAGATTGGGTCCTGGGGTGTGTCCATCAGTGCAGAAACGGCCTTCAGCTCAGCTCATGATACCAGGGTCATGGTCTTGTCTCTGGTCTCGAGTTCCCTGTTCAAGGGCAACTCTGATTCCCCACCACATCTCCAACCCGTGAGTGGGATCTTTCTGATTCTCTCTCAAGTATGTTCATGTATATTGTTGGACATAAATAAATTTTAAAAAGTCTACAATGATTTACTAGTGCCAGAGTATTGTTTATTTAATTTGGACCTATGTCCCTATGGAATGCAGGCAGGTACAGAGCACCTCCCACCATCTTAAAGTGCCAGGCCTTCACTCTGTGCTCCCTTGTCCATTCTCCTGTTCTTTGTCTTTCTGTACCTCCCCACTAACCTGTATCACCCACTGTCTGTCCCAGTATAGTGGCCCTTTGTTGTCACATTGTTCATCCTTTCCTGGTTCCATTAGAACATGCCCATCTTCTGCAAGAAGCACCGTTTGGTTATTATCTGAAACCATTTGGGGGATGGTAATGAGAAGGTTAAGGCAGGCTTGTGCTGCCATATATCAATTCAGTTCTGCAGAGGGTAGCTACTCCACCCTGTGGGCATGCTCAAGGTTCTGCAACATTCGAGTCCTCTTCCATTTTTCTTTTGTAGATACACGTTTTTATCTTGAAACGAGCAAGAGTGTCATTCAGATGGCTTCCCTTGTGCTATAGGTCTCCTCCAACAAACTTCATGCTTGCTCCTGTGGACTCCAAGTAAATGATTCCATCCTAGGACTCAAGTTCTAGGGTGTAGAATCTGACTTTGGTGCTTGGTCAGTTTTGAAGATTGGGAGGCCCTATGTCATGATTTCTTGAGATGCCAGAGTAACTCATATCCTTGCTGTTGTAGACTCCAGACATAACTTTGGCAGGGTTGCGGGTGTTCCCTATGAGATTTCCTTGGGTGGCACTTTTCCTGGTCAGAAGCGCCCTGATTGGGAGGAAGGACCATAATATATGCAGGACATGGAGTTCATCCCCATATCTTTTTTGAGACCTGATTCTTTCTTGGCCTTTCGTGGGTAAGATGGATTGGGGGATACTTGTCTTTCTCCGGAGTCCAGATGACTTTTGTAACTGTCACGACAATAGACTACAAACCCGGCCATGGAGAATGCTACACTGACTCGCTTCTCAAACTGACTTGGTGAGAGACCCAGGCGACTACAGTTTTGGGGGGAGCTGTGGATCCTCTTGGACCATTCATGACTACAACATCCAAGTGTAGATCAGGCGTGGTTTGGGGAGGAGTGGTTGCTATGACCTCAAAGCTTTGTGACATCAGAGAAGCTGTCTTAACTGAAGCAGCAGTCCCTCTCTCATAACCTTTGAGTCCTATGGCTTTAGGTAGGAAGCCAGGGAAGGGCTAAAAAGATTTCTGAGCCTGATCAAGAACTTAGGTTGTCTATGTGTAAATTTCCACTTTCCCTTTCTAGAAAGATAGAAAAGAAAATGATGTACAGCATACCTTTTTTTTTTTTTTTTTTAGGCCAACATTTCTCCAGAGATGGCAAGGTTTTCCTATTTCCACTGCAATTTCTAGAGATCTCAATAAACAGTAAGGCTCTGGGTATCATCAGCTCTCTGTGATATTTGTCATCCTGTGGGTAAAAGAGTCCTTGATCAGCATCTTTTACCTATGGGTCAGTAATGACTAAGGGACGGGAAGTCCTTTTTCAAGGATAAATGTTAGAATATGTATGTATTATGCTGTCTCTGTCCTCATCTCCTCGTGTTAAGAAACACTATTCATAAGGAATTAGGGCTCTGTCTACCTGGCTTTACCTTGGACAGCTTTTCAAATGCTTCAAGAAGATTGACATTCTGTATGATAACTAACCCTTAAGGAAGAACCCATGAGAGCACTCCTTGTCATCTTAGTTAACTCTACCTGCTGTGGTAATGGGTATAGCCATGTTGACTACTTCTCATTAATCAGAGGAAAATGAACGGCTTATATGGATGGCCTGCAAGGCCCAATAGATCAGAACTGTGGATTGAGTTGCATTGACCTCACAAGGACTATTGGATAAAGCAGGTGCAGTCCACATTGGCAACAGAGTATTCCTCAGCCATCAGAGAGGATGAACCCCTGGTACTTGCATAGACATGAATGTCACAGGATGCCAAATGAAAAAGGCAAGCAGACAAAGGGAAATATAATATGGCTTCTCTCATATGTGCCCCAGGATGAATAACATGGGCCTTAGTAGAAAGAAGGGGAAATGGAAGGGGAAGAAGTCACAGAAGGAGACAAACCATAAGTGACTCAGTACTCTGAGGTTACAGAAAAGAAAGACATGCAGGACATGAGGGAACTGGCTAATGGGTGTTGAGGAGTTGTGGAACATCTTAGAGTTTTAGGATGAACTCTAGGTCATATATGGAACTAAAGCATCCGTGAATACTTGTCAAAATCGAATGATGGATGATAGGCCTATTTCCTCAACAGAACAAAAAATTAAAATAAAAACAAACTGGCCATTTCAAAAGCAGGTAAAGATAGACAGAGAAAACGAAAAATTATATTTGTATTATCTTTACTCATGAAAATGGCATGGAATTTGTTTCCTATAATGTCCTTATCTGAATAGGGTGTTCATACTTGTAAATTACAGTCTACCCGCCTCCTCCATTTGTGGATTTGATGAGAAGAGACGACATTGCCTTCATCAAATGTCTAGAAATGTTGACCAGAAAAATAATTTGGATCTGAACTTCTGTGTGTTGGGAGGTGTTGGATTACTGCTTCAAACGCTTTAGTCACTACTAGAGAGCTAAGGTTTTGTAGGGTTCCTGACTTAATATGTGTTCCTGATTTGATATGTGTCTTGGAATTTAGCCTTTTTCTCAGTGTTGGAACTTTATCATTTTTATCAGTGTTGGATTTGCTGGAATAATTGTGTAGATGTGTCATTTCGGGTATTTTTTTTTCCTTTCTATCAGTTGTCATATGATCTCATAATTTCATCTGTATTCTAGTCTCCCTGTTTAATCCAGGTAATGGCTATTCCCGTTTGTTAAAGTTTTCAAAACTGACAATCGAGTTCTCCAGATTTTTTTCTATTGTTTTGTTTGTATTTCTTTTATTCCAATGATCATATATATTATCTCTCTTTTTCTTTTCACTTTGGATTCCATTTCATCTTTTTCTAGTCCCTTATGCCATCGGTTAGGTTGGTTTTATTCGGTGCTTTGAATTTTTTGAAATAAACCCATTTAGCCCTATATTCTTTCCCCAAAGAATGTTTTGGCATCATCTCATAAGTTTCTTTAATTTCATTGGTTGAAAGGACTTTATGACTTTCCTTTTGATTGTCCTTCTTTGAGACATTGATAGTTTGGGAGTGTTTGTGTTTTCCACATATTAGTGTGTGGCTGTGTTTCCCATTCATAAGTGATTTCTTTCCTTTTTCATATCTTTGTGGTCATAAGTATACAAGAAAGGATATGAATTCTCTTCTATTAAATATTACTGGGTTTTTACTTCAGCACAGGATCTGATAGACAATGTTAGGTCTGCCCTTGGGAAGAACTTCTCTTATGGTTCTCCGAGAAACATCTTATGCATGTTTCTTTTATGCTCAGGTGGTTTAGAGAGCCCATGATGATGTCTGTTATTCCTTCCCACCTATCCCTCTGCATGATTTGTCCTGTGCTAAAAGTGGATATCATCGTCCTCAAAATATTGGATTGTGGTCCCCAACTCCCTTATTTTCTGTTAATATGCTTCCAACATTTAGATACAACCAAGTTGGTGGTGTATCTGTTGGCAATTCTTCCAAGTTTCTGAAGTTTGATGCTCAATGAAGACAAAACACCTTCTGGTAATATTTTGTCTCTTGAAGGCATAAAATTTCTCTATCTGCCATAGGCACCAATGGATTGGTTCTCTTCTCTTTGCCAATTGCACTACCTATGTTTTCCCAGATCCATAACTTCCAAGCTATTGTATCTTTATAGTCGAACGATCTCCTATGGTTAACATAAGGTCGAGCTGGTTTTGTTTTGTTTGTCTTTTTGTTTGTTTTCTTGTTGGTCTTTTTTGCCTTTTTTTTTTTTTCAATTTTCATCCTTCCAACAACGTGTTTATAGGAATAGGAGTATTTAGTCCTGAATACTTCAACTAATTATTGATGGGTACAGACTTAACTTTCTCATTTTCGTTGTTTTTTTGACTTGGATTCTCAGTGCCTTTCCCATTTATGGTATTTTCCTTTGGGTTTGCTTCCTTCTGTGCGATTCCTCCCATCTTCCCCATCTTTTGTGTGTCTTATTTGTGTGTGTATGAGTGTGTGTGTGTGTGTATGTTGTCTGTGTGTTTCACATAACAATTATAATGAAATATCATGTAGTTAGATTTCTTTCCTTTATGGATAGCAATTCAATTTGATATGCCTTGAAAACTCACATTCCATTACTTTCAGCCACATTTCCTGCAAGGAATGTCCCATTAAGTCCTCTTTTATAAACTCATATTCTCACTAACTTGCCTTCAAAAAAAAAAACACCAAATTTTAAGAGCCTGGTTAGAGTAGTATTGTTTGTCCCCTTTTCCCTTGCATATTCACATGCTCCTTGACTAGCATGAGAGAGCAAAATCGTATGTTATTTGTCTCTCTGAGACTGATAGATGTGACATAGCCCTATGCTTTCCAAAATTATGCTCCATGAGGCAAGTGGAAAGAATTCATTCTTGGTTATGGCTGGGCAAGAGTCCGTGGTGTTTTGGAGGACAGTGAGATGTTAGTAGTGTCTGGGAACTCCAGGCTTGTCTTTAGCCAGAAAGACAACTAAAAGATTACTATATCAAGTGAAACATGGAGATTTGAAGGCTACAAATTAAATGCCACAGCAAAAGACAAAAGAAGTCGCAGAGACTTTGGAAGAAGACTAGAGACCTGATTAGGGGAGACAGGGGATTGGTGCTTCAGAGGGCAGTGAGATAATCCAAGGAAAGAAGGCACAGGACAGTGCACACTGGGAACCCAAAAGGAGAATGCATCCTTATGCCAGTGGTTTCGACCAGCAGAAAGTCTGCATGGCCAGGAAGGTGGCAGAAGCAGAGGATCAAATTGGTAATCTAGAAGACAAATACTGGAAAATACAGAAGCAAATCCAGAGAGAGAAAAAGGAATGGTGGAACTTGACTATGTGCTTAGGGGAGTCATCAACTCCTCAGAAAGGAAAGAGGTGCCTAATTTAAGAGAACTAGGAGTGAGAGAGAAAATGGAGTGCTGAACATGTCTTTGAGAAATCAGAGCTGAAAATGTCCCTCATCTGGGAGCAGAAAGAGAGATCCAGATTCAGAGACACAGAAGTGTCCCATCTACATCAACAGAAGCAGTGCATCACAAGACATAGTGTCATTCCCCCCTGCAAAATATAGCAGGGGAGGAAATCTCTTAACCGAAATATGCTCCAGAGAATTGTTTGTTTATAGCCAAGTCACAGTCTTCACGAAGACAAGATATACCCATTCTTGAATGAGGTTGGATAGAGCATGCAACACCAGCCCAAGGGAAAATCTGTATCCCCTGCATTTCTGCACAATGACAGAGCACTGGTTCTTGTCTAGAAATAGGATGTATTAAGAAGACAAAGATTGGGTCCTGTGGTGTGTCCACAGTACAGAGGCCGCCTTCAGCTCAATTCATGAGCCCAGGGTCATGGAATCAACTCTGGTCTCAGGTTCCCTGCTCTGGGGCAAGTCAGCTTCACCCTCTCCAGCTCCATCCCCTATTGTGATCTCCCTGTCTGTCGGTCGTATACATGCATGGCGATATTTTGGCATAAAACAAAAAACAGTGTACAAGTATTGACTGGGGCCAGTGGATGGTTTGTTTAATTTGGATTTAGGTGCCTATAGAATGAAGCCAGGTACAGAGCAACTCCCACCATCCTGAAATGCCAGACCGTCACTCTGAGCTCCCCTGTTCATTCTGTTATTCTTTGTCCTCCTGTACTCCTCACCAACCTGTAGCATTTGCTGTCTGTCCCGCTCTAGTGTCCCTTTGTTGTCACATTGTTCATCCTCTCCTGGTTCCATTAGAACATGCCCATTTTCCGAAAGAGGCACTGTTTGTTTATCGCATGAACAATTTGGGGATGGTCATGAGAGGGTTAAGGCAGGCTTGTGCTGCCACATCTCCATTCAATTACCCAGAAGGCCGATGCACCAACCTGTGGGAATGCTCAAGGTTCTGCAACATTCAAATTCTCATCCTTGCTTCCTTTTTTAGATACATGTTGTCATCCTGAAACGTGCACGAAAGTCTTTCAAATGATTTCACTTGGGTTATGGTTCTCTTCCAACAAGCTCTGCGCTTGCTCCTGTGGACTCCAAGTACATGAGTCCGAACTGGGCTTCATGTTCGCGGGTGAAGGGTCTGCCCTTGTGCTTGGTCACTTTTGAAGATTGGGAGACCGTTTTGGCACGGTGTCTGGAGACACGAGGTTCACTCTTTCCTCACTGTTGAAGACTCCAGACATGACTTTGGCATGGTTTTGGGTGTTCCCTGGGAATTTTACTTCATGGCACTTTTTCTGGTCAGAAGCTCCCTGATTGAGTGGGAGGAACATAGACATGTGAGGGGCTTGGAGTTCCACCACTGAATCATTGTTTGATGCCTGAATCTTTCTTGTCCTATCATGGGTAAGATGGAATGGTGGATTCTTGCCTTTCTCCGGGGTCCAGAGGCTGGTGGTGATAGTCATGCCCAAAGACTATGAATTCGACCATGGAAAACATGACACCGATTCACTTCACAACTGCCTTCGTGAGAGATCCAGGCAGCTCCTGTGGTTTGTGAGGGCTTGGGATCCTCTAAGCCCACCCATGACCACTCCATCCTAGAATAGTGATCAGGCGTGGGTTGAAAAGGAGTGGTTGCTTTGAGTTCAAACCTTGGTGACATCACAGAAGTTGGATTCACTGAAACAGCAGTCCCTCTCTCATGACATTTGAGTCTTATGGCTTTAGGGACTAAGACCCGGGAAGGACAGAAAAAGAGCCCTATTAGATTAGTCAAGAACTTAGATTGTCTTTTGTGTTAATTTCCCACGTCCCCTTTGTATACAAAGAAAGGAGAAATGATGTTAGGTGTAGCATCATTTAGACTAACATTTCTCCAGCGATGGCAAAGTTTTGCTATTTCCAATGCAATTTCTAGAGATCTCAGGAAACAGTGAGGCATCTTGGGTATTATCAGCTCTCAGAGTTATGTCATCATGTGGGTGATAGTCCTTTCCCAGCATCTTTTCCTTATTGGTCAGAAAAGACTGACCCATACAGAAAGTCCCTTCTCTATCATTTTACTGGTCAACATTTCTAGACATTTAAGGAAGACAATGTCGTGTCTTCTCATTGATTCCAGAAATGGAGAACTCAGTTAGAGACTAATTTCATGTCATTTTAATAAGTATAGATAATAAAATATAATTATTTCCTTTTCACTGTAGGTCTTCAACTGCTTTTGAAAGGGCCAATTTTGTTGTTGTTGTTTATTTGTTTGTTTGTTTTTTAGAATTGTTGATTTATTTTATTGTACATCCAAAACTAATATAACACTGTATATCAATTATATTTAAATAAAAACAACAAAAATAAAATGGGAAGGTATACAAGAATTTTTGGTACACAGTAATTTTTTTTAATTTAAGTTACCAGTTTATTGTTTTCTTTCTATTTTTTTTTAATTTCTTTTCAGTGTGGCGGTATTTATTGTTTTTGCACTACACCTAGTGCTCGATGCAATCCATGGCCTCTCTAATACCCACCAGCTAGTATTCCCAATTACCCATCCCACACCCATTCAAAACCCTCAGGTTGGTTTTCAGAGTACATAGTCTCTCATGGTTCACTTCCCTTCCAATTTACTTCAATTCCCTTCTCCCCTACATCTCCCCTTGCCCTCCATGTTATTTGTGATGCTCCACAAATAAGTGAAACCATATATAATTGACTCTCTCTGCTTCATTGTTTCCAGCATAATCTCTTCCTGTCCTGTCCATGATATTTCTATAGTTGTGTATTCATCCTTTCTGATGGAGGCATAATACTCCACAGTCCATATGGACCACATCTTCCTTATCCATTTGTCCATCTTGTTTCTTTCCACAGTTTGACAACTGTGGCCATTGCTGCTATAAACATTGTGGTACAAACGAGCCTTCTTTTCACTACATCTGTGCCATCGGGGTAAATGCCAAATAGTGTAATGGCAGGGTAATAGGGATGCTCATTTTTAATTTCTTGAGGAATCTCCACACTGTTTTCCAAACTGGCTGCACCAACTTGTATTCCCACCAACAGTGTAAGAGGGTTCCCCTTTCTCCACATTCTCTCCAACACATGTTGATCCGGTGTTGCTAATTTGGGCCATTATAATTGGTGTAAGGTGGTATCTCAATGTGGTTTTCCTTTGAATCCCCCTGAGGGCTAGTGATGATGAACATTTTTTCATGTGTCCGATAGTCATTAGTAGGTCTTCTTTGGAGAAGCGTCTGTTCGTATATTCTGCCCATTTTTTACATGATTGTCTGCTTTGTATATGTAGAGTTTGAGGAGTTTTTTATAGATCCTGGATATCAACCTTTTATCTGTATTCTCATTTGCAAATAGATTCTCCCATTCCATGGATTTCCTCTTTGTTTGTTGACTGCTTCTATTGCTGTGCAGAAGTCCCAAAAGTTTTATTTTGATGAAGTCCCAAAAGTTCATGTTTACTTTCGTTTCCTTTGCCTTTGGAGACATATCTTGAAAGAAGTTGCTGTGGCTGATATCGAAGAGATTACTGCCTATGTTTTCCTCTAGGATCTGATGGATTCCTGTCTCACGATGAGGTCTTTTATCCATTTTGAGCTTACCTCTGTGTAAGAGAATGGTTGAGTTTCATTCTTCTACAAATGGATGGCCAGTTTTCCCAGCATCATTTATTTATTGAAGAGACTCTTTTTTCCACTGGATATTTTTTCCTGTTTTGACGAAGATTATTTGCCCATAGAGTTGAGGGTCCATATATGGGCTATCCTCTTTATTCCACTCGTCTATGTGTTCGTTTTTATGCCAGGACAATGCTGTTTTGGTGATCACAACTCTGTAGTAAATCTTGAGATAAGGTACGCAATGCCCCAGTTTTATGTTTGTTTTTCAACATTTCTTTAGAAATTCTGGGTCTCTTCTGATTCTATACAAATTTTAGGATTATTTGCTCCAGCTCCTTGAAAAATACCGGTGGAATTTTGATAGGAATGGCATTAAAACGATAGATTGCTCTAGGCAGTATAGACATTTTGACAATGTTTTTTCTTCCAATGTGAGATCATGGAATGATCTTCCTTTTTTGTGTGTGTCTTCTTCAATTTCTTTAATGCGTGTTCTGTAGTTCCTCAAGTACAGCTCCTTTACCTTTTCAGTTAGGTTTATTCCCAGATATCTTATAGTTCTTGGTGCTTTAGTAAATGGAATTGATTCTTTAATTTTCCTTTATGCATTTTCATTGTTAGTGTATAGAAAGCCACTGATTTCCATACATGACATTGTATCCTGCCATGTAGCTAAATTGTTGTATGAGTTAGGGTTAGTATTCGTACTTCCTGATGGGGGCATAATAGTCCATAGTGTATATGGACCACATCTTCCTTATCCATTCATCCGTTGAAGGGCATCTTGGTTCTTTCCACAGTTTGGCGACCTGTGGCCATTGGTGCTATAAACATTGGGGTACAGGTGGCCCTTCTTTTCATTACATCTGTATCTTTGGTGTAAATACCCAGTATCGCAATTGCAGGGTAATAGGGAAGCTCTATTTTTAATTTCTTGATGAATCTCCATACTGTTCTCCAAGGAGGCTGCATCAACTTGCATTCCCACCAACAGTGGAAGAGGGTACCCCTTTCTCCACATTCATTCCAACACATGTTGTTTCCTGTCTTGCTAATTTTGGCCATTCTACCTGGTGTAAGTTGATATTTCAATGTGGTTTTCATTTGAATCTCCCACATGGCTAGTGATGATGAACATTTTTTCATGTGGTCTGATAACCATTTGTATGTCTTCATTGGCGAAGTGTCTGTTCATATCTTCTGCCCATTTTTTGATATGATTGTCTGTTTTGTGTCTGTTGAGTTTTAAGAGTTTATTATAGATCCTGGATATCAATCTTTTGTCTGTACTGTCATTTGCAAATACCTTCTCCCATTCCGTGGGTTGCCTCTTTGTTTTCTTGGCTGTTTCTTTTGCTGTGCAGAAGCTTTTGGTTTTGCTGAAGTTGCAAAAGTTCATGTTTTCTTTTATTGCCTTTGCCTTTGGAGACAAATCTTGAAAGAAGTTGCTGTGGCTGATATCGAAGAGATTACTGTTTATGTTCTCCTGTAATATTTTGATGGATTCCTGTCTCACATTGAGGTCTTTAATCCATTTTGAGTTTATCTTTGTGTATGGTGTAAGATAATGGTCCCGTTTGATTCTCCTACATATACCTGCCCAGTTGTCCCAGAACCATTTATTAAAGAGATAGTCTTTTTTCTATTGTATGTTTTTTTCTGCCTTGTCAAAGATTAATTGACCATAGAGTTCAGGGTCCATATCCGGGCTCTCTACTCTCTTCCACTTGTCTATGTGTCTGTTTTTATGCCAGTACGATGCTGTCTTGGTGATCACAGCTTTGTAGTAAAGTTTGAAATCAGGTAATAAAATGCCCTCCATTTTATTTTTGTTTTTCAACATTTCCTTAGCTATTCTGGGTCTCTTCTGAGTCTATACAAATTTTAGCATTATTTGCTCCAGCTCTATTAAGAGTATCAGTGGAATTTTTATCAGAATAGCATTGAAAGTATAGATTGCTCTAGGCAGTATAGATATTATAGCAATGTTTATTCTTCTGATCCAAGAATATGGAATGCTCTTCCATCTTTTTGTGTCTTCTTCAAATGCTTTCATGAGTGTTCTGTAGTTCCTCGAGTACAGATACTTTTCTTCTTTCGTTAGTTTTTTCCCCAGGTATCTTATGGTTCTTTGTGCTATAGTAAATAGAATCGATTCTCTAATTTCCCTTTCTTTATTTTCATTACTAGTGTATAAGAAAGCCACTGATTTCTGTAGAGTGACTTTGTATCCTGCCACTTTGCTGAATTTTATGAGTTCTAGTAGTTTGGAGGTGGAGTGTTTTGGGTTTTCCATATAAAGAATAATGTCATTTGCAAAGAGAGAAGGTTTGACTTCTTCATACCAATTTAAATACCCTTTATTTTTCTTTATTTTCTGATTGATATTGCTAGGACTTTTAATACTATGTTGAAAAAGAGTGGTGAGAGTGGGCATCCTTGTCGTGTTCTTTATCTGAATGGGAAGTCTGCAAGCTTTTTCCCATTGAGGATGCTATTCACTGTGGGTCTTTCATAGATATATTTTATGAAGATCAGGAATGTTCCCTCTATTCCTATATTTTGAAGCATTTTAATTTGGAACGGGTGCTGGATTTTTTTCAATGCTTTTTCTGCATCAATTGAGAGGACCATGTGGTTCTTGTCTCTTCTCATATTAATTTTTTCTATGACATTGATTGATTTGCGAATGTTGAACCATCCTTGTAGCCCAGAGATGAATCTAACCTGGTCATGGTGGATAATCTTTTTAATGTCCTGTTGGATCCTGTTTGCTAGGACCTTGTTGAGAATCTTAGCATCAATATTTATCAGTGATATTGGTCTGAAATTCTTTCTGGTAGGGTCTTTGCCTGGTTTGGGGATCTGGGTAATGCTGGCTTCAAAAAGAGTCTGGAAGTTTCCTTCTGCTTCAGTTTTTTTTTTTTTTTTTTTTTTTAAACAGCTTCAGGAGAATATGTGTTATTTCATCTTTGAAAATTTGGTAGAATTCCTCAGGGAATCCATCAAGTCTTTGGCTCTTGTTTTTTGGGAGGTTTTTGATCACCACATCAATCTTGTTACTAGATATCGGTCTATACAGGTTGTCAATTTCTTCCTGGTGCAAATTTCAGAGTTTATAGTTTTCCAGGAATGCATCCATTTCATTTGGTTGCTTAGCATATTGTCATTTAACTGTTGATAATGACTTATGAAGATTGTTTCTAATTCCTTGGTGTTCGTTGTGATCTCTCCGTTTATATTCATAATTTTATGAATTTGAGGTTTCTCTATTTTCATTTGGATTAGTGTCACCAATGATTTATCGATCTTATTGATTCTTTCAAAAAACCAGCTTCTAGTTTCATTGAAACATTCTACTGTATCTCTGGTTTCTAACTCATTGATCTCAGCTCTAATCTTGATTATTTCCCTTCTTATGTGTGGAGTTGGTTTTATTTGTTTTGATTCTCCAGTTCTTTAAGGTGTACAGACAGTTGGTGTGTTCTGGATTTTTCAATTTTTTTGAGGGATGCTTGGATGGTTATGTATTTCCACCTTAGAATCGTCTTTGCTGTATTAACATATTTATCATCACAGTGAGATGTCCAGAACATCTAATTATATAATAACCTTCTAATCTGAACTTTTGGTATATACACCTGTGTTCTATTTCGCATTTTTTCTTTTTCTTTTTTTTTTTTAAGTTTGAGTTTAGTTTAGTTCAGTTTGTTTCTTTATAATTTTTATTTTCTAATATTCATATAGAGTTTAACATCATGGCAATCCCGATCTCCAATCAATGCTACCCCTATAGGTAAACCAATTTTTAATCACGCTATATCTTAGATAAGTTGAGGTTTTTTTAACAAAGATATCAAGATACATCCAGGAAGAATCAACACAATCTTCCTCGCCCACACTGAGAACTTATAACCACACTCACATTATTTTTCTCTGCCAAAGTTTCCATGTTTTCTTGTTTGTCCTAATAATATATAAATCTTATATTTGGGGTTCTTTTTGCCGAGTTTCTTTTTTTATTTGCTTATAAGTTTATCAGTTTTTTGTTTGTCTGTTTCTGTTTGTATACTTCACAAATTTTCCTTGTGGTCCATTTGGGCTGAGCCTTCTCTTTTATCTCTCTATCTCTCTCTATTCTTTCTCTTTTCTTTTCTCTCTTGTTTGGGTCGGGAATCCTATTGCTCAAAAGCATCCCATGGTGTACTTTCACTACAACATGGTTGATACATCCACC
Organism: Mustela nivalis; assembly: GCF_964662115.1. Classification (NCBI taxonomy): domain Eukaryota; kingdom Metazoa; phylum Chordata; class Mammalia; order Carnivora; family Mustelidae; genus Mustela; species Mustela nivalis. The sequence goes on from NW_028135608.1 coordinate 65,277, forward strand.
TGCATCCGTTCAGTCATCTCTCACAAAAATGACTTGGAGGAGGAATGCACAACAGAAGAAAAATGGATGGGCCTTCTGCAACTGACCTAATGGCTATCAACATATTAAGTATGTCGGAAAGAGTATTCAGGCTCACAATAGCTAGGTTGAAGAAAGCCATGCATGATCAAACAAAATTGATTAGAGCAGAAATGAAATACACCAGGGATGACATTCACAATGTAAGGTCAGAACTAAAACCACCAGGGCTGAGGTTCACAATGCTCTCAATCAGCTCCAATCTAATCTAAATTCTCTAAAAGCTAGGGTAACCACACAATAAGATAGAATTAATGATCTGTAGGAAAAACAGACAGAGAAAGTATCAGGAGGAAGTCTGGCACAAATTTAGAAGCTACAAAAACAAAATCCGATAAATAAATTATGCCATGAAATGTACCAATGTCCGAATTATTGGAATTCCTGAAGGGGAGGAGAAAGAAAGAAGTCTAGAAAATATAGTGGAACAACATCTTTATAAAAATTTTCCTAATGTCATGAATGGAACCGGTGTTCATGTTCTAGAGGCAGAACAGTCTCCCCCTGAAATTATAGATTCAAAAAAAAAAAAAATGAAAGGGAACTGATAGTAAAATTGAGAAATCATAAGTATAGATACAATCGCTTTAAAGCTGCTATGACAAAGAGGATTTTTATGTACAGAAGAAAGCCGATCAGAATTATGTCAGACCTGTCCAGAGAGACGTGGCAAGCCAGAAAGGGCAGGCAAGATATTTTCAGGGTACTAAATGAGAAGAATATGCAATGAAGAATACTTTATCCAGCAAGACTGACATTTAAAAACGATGGAGAAATAGTTTTCAAGAACGGCAAGGCTTAAGGGACTATGCAACCACTAAACCGACACTGCAGCAAATATTAAGGGGAGTTCTATAAAGTTGAAAAATCCTAAGAATAGCATTGAACAGAAATATAGAAAAAATCTAAAAATAAAAGTCTTCAAAGAAATGCGATGTCAATAAAAACATATCTATCAATAAACACTCTCAATGTGAAGGGCCTACATGCGCCCATAAAATGACACAGGGTTGCAGATTGGATTAAACGACATGACCTATCCATATGGTGTCTACTAGAGACCCATTATGAACCTAAAGATACACCCAGACTGAAAGTGAAAAGATGGAGAAACATCTTTTATGCCAGTGGCCTCAAAAGATGGCCGGGGTAGCGATTATCATAACAGATAATTTATATTTTAAACTAAAGGCAGTAGTCAGAGATACAGAAAGACACTACATCATTCCTAAGGAGACTATCCACCAAGATGATCTAACAATTGTAAATATCTGTGCACCCGATATGGGAGCAACCGATTACATGAGAAAAAAGGTTAGTCAAGATAAAGAATCATATTGATATGAATAGATTAATAGTAGGAGATCTTTACATGATTCTCTCAGAAATTGACAGAGCATCCATGCAGAAAATTCATAAAGAAACAAAATCATGAATGACACATTGGACCAGATGGACCTCATAGACATATACAGAACACTCCTCCCTAAAAGAGCAGAACACTCGTTCTTCTGAAGTGCACATGGCACCGTCTCAAAAGTAGACCATATACTGGGTCACAAATCAGGACTCAACTGATACTAATCAAAACCACGAGATGGCACCTCAAACCAGTCAGAATGGCTAAAATTAACAAGTCACGAAATGACAGATGGTGGCGAGGATGCAGAGATAAGGGAACTCTCCTGCAATCTTTGTGGGAATTCAAGCTTGTGCAGCCACTCTGGAAAACAGTGTGGAGGTTCCTTAGAAAACTGAAAATAGAGCTACCCGATGGCACAGCAATTGCACTATTGGGTATATATCCTAAAGACAGAAATGTGGTACTCCAAAGAGGCAAGTGCACTCGAATGTTTATAGCAGCAATGTCCACAATAACCAACCAATGCAAAGAACCTAGATGCCCATCAAAAGATGAATGGATAAAGAAGATGTGGTATATATACACAATAGAATACTATGCAGCCTGCAAAAGAAATGACATCTTGCCATTTTTGACCACGTGAATTTATCTAGAGGGTATTATGCTTAGCAGAAAAAAAAAAAACTATCTGAGAAAGACAACTATCATATGATCTCCTTGATATGAGGAAGTGGAGATGGAATGTGGGGTGATGGGGGTAGGAAAAGAATAAATGAAAGTACATGGGATTGAGAGGGAGACAAACAATAAAAGACTCAATCTCCAAAAACTGACTGAGGATTGCTGGGGTGTGGGGACTGGAGAGGGTGGTGGGAAAATGGATATTGGGGAGGGTATATGCTAGGATGAGTGCTATGAAATGTATAAACCAGTTGATTCACAAACCTTAACCACTGGGGCTAAAAATAAGTTATATGTTTATTAAACAAATTAATTTATTATTATTTTTTAAAAGAATGCTTGGATCAACCAGGGGATCAAAGAAGAACTGAAACAATTCATGGAAACCGATGAGAATGTAGACACTTCAGTCCAAAACCTATGGGATACAACAAAGGCGGACTGAAGGGGGAAATACATAGCCATCCAGGATTTCCTCAAAAAAAAAAAAAAAAAAGGAAAAATCCACAATTCCTCAGCTGTCACTACACGTTAAAGAACTGGAGAATCAACAACAAATAAAACCATCTTCACACATAAGAAGAGTAATTATCAAGATTAGAGCAGAGATCAATGAGGTAGAAACCAGAGATATAGTAGAATGTATCAATGAAACAAAAGCTGTTTTTTTTTGAAAGAGGCAATAATATCGACAAACCATTGGCAACACTAAAAAGAGAGAAAGCCCAAATTAATAAAATCATGAATGAAAAGTGAGAGATCACAACTAACACCAGGGAAGTAGCAACCATCATTAGAAGTTATTATGAACAGTTATATGGAAGGATGCTTTCCATGGAAACTATAAAGTCCCAAAATTGAACCAGGAAGTAATTGACAACCTGAATAGACCAATATCGTGTAATAATATTGAAGCAGTGATCAAATATCTCCCAAAAAAACCAGAGCCCAGGACCTCACGGATTCACTTGCGAATTCTACCAAACTTTCAGAAAGAAATAACACCTATTCTCCTGAAGCTGTTTCAAAAAATTAAAGCAGAAGGAAAACTTCCCAACCCTTTCTATGAATCCAGCATTACCCTGATCCCCAACCAGGCCAAAGATCCTACATAAAAGGAGAATTTTAGACCAATATCACTGATGAAAATGGATGCTATGATTATATTAGCAACAAGATATTAGCAAACAGAATTCAACAACACATTAAGAAGATTACCCACCCTGAGCAGGTGGGACTCATCTCTGGGCTACAAGGATTGGTCAGCATTCAAAAATCAATCAATGTCATAGAACAAATCAATAAAAAAAGAGAGAAGAACCCCATGGTCCTCTCAATTGATGCAGAAAAAGCATTTGACAAAATCCAGCATCTGTTCCTGATTAAAATTCTTCAAAGTATAGGGATAGAGGGAACATTCCTGAACTTCATCAATCTATCTATGAAAGACCCAGAGCAAATATCATCCTCAATTGATAAAAGCTTGTAGATTTCCCATTGAGTTCAGGAACAGATGGATGCCCACTCTCACCACTCTTGTTAAACATAGTATAAAGAGTTCTAGCAACAGCAATCCAACAACAAAGAGAAATAAAAAGTATCCAAATTGGCAATAAAGAATTTAAACTCTTTTCCTTCGCAGATGAGATGATACTTTATATGGAAAACCCAAAAGACCCCACCGCCAAACTACTAGAACTCATACAGCAATTCAGCAAACTGGCAGGATACAAAGTCAATGTACATAAATTAGTGGCTTTCTTATACACTAACAATGAACGTACATAAAGGGAATTTAAACAATGTATTCCATTTACTATAGCACCAAGAACCATAAGATAAGTGGTAATAAACCTAACCAAAAAAGTAAAGGATCTGTAGTCAAGGAATTGCATAACACTCATGAAAAAATTGAAGAAGACACAAAAAGAGGAAGACCATTTTATATTCTTGGATCGAAAGAATAAACATAGTGAAAATGTCTATACTGTCTAGAGCAATCTATCCTTTTAATGCCATTCTGATCAAAATTCCACCAGTAGTTTTCAAAGAGTTGGAGCAAATAATCCTAAAATTTGTATGGAATCAGAAGAGACCACAAATTGCTGAGGAAATGTTGAAAAACAAAAATAAAGCGTGGGCCCTCACGTTAACTGATTCCCGGTTTTACTACTAAGCTGTGATCACCAAGACACATTGATACTGGCTTAAAAACGGACACATTGACCTTAGAACAGAGTAGAGACACAGATATGGACCTTGAAATCTATGGGAAAATAATTTTCCACTGTATATTGGAAAATATACAATCTCTTCAATAAATGGTGTTGGGAAACTGGACAGCTATATATAGAAAAATAAAATTCAATTATTCTCTTACACACTATACAAAGGTAACTCAAAATGGATAAAAGACTGAAATGTGAGACAGGAATCCATCAGATTCCTAGAAAAGAACATAGGCAGTAACCTCTTCGATATCAGCCACAGCAACTTCATTCTATATATGGCTGCAAAGGCAAAGGAAACAAAGTGAAAATGAACTTTTGGAACTTCATCAAGATCAAAAGCTTATACACAGAAAAGGAAACAGTCAACAACAACAACAAAACTGAGGCAAAACGTGGAATGGAGAAAATATTTCCAAATGACAGTACAGAAAAATGGTTGATATCCAGGTTCTATAATGAACTCCTCAAAATCAACACACAAAGAACAGACAATCATATAAAAAAATAGGCAGAAGATATGAACAGACATTTAACCAATGAAGACATAAAAATGGCTATCTGACACATGAAAAAATGTTCATCATCACTAGCCATCAGGGAGTTTCAAATGAAAACCAATTGAGATCACCAGTTAGAATGTCCAAGAAACAAGATGGGAATAGCATGTGTTTGAGAGGATGGGGAGAATGAGGAGCCCTCTTACACTGTTGTTGGGAATACACATTATTGCAGCTACTTTGGAGAATGGTGTAGAGATTCCTCAAGAAGTAGAAAATAGAAATTCCCTATGACTCTGCCATTGCACTACTGGGTCTTTACCAAAGATACAGATGTAATGAAAAGAAGGGCCATTTGTACCCCAATGTTTATAGCAGCAATGACTATGGTCGCCAAACTGTAGAGAGACACAAAGTGCCCTTCATTGGAAGAATGGATAAGAAAGATGTGGTCCATTTACACTAAGGAGTATTATGCTTTCCTCAGAAAGGATAAATACCCAAGTTTTGTAGTAACATGGACAGGACTGGAAGAGATTTTGCTGAATGAAACAAGTCAAGAAGAGAGAATCAATTATCCTATGGTTTCACTTATTTGTGGAGCATCACGAATAACATGGAGGACAAGGGGAGATTGATAGGAGAAGGGATTTGAGGGAAATTGAAAGGGGAGGTGAACAATGAGAAACTATAGACTCTGTAAAACAATCTGAGGGTTCTGAAGGGTCGTGGGGTGGGAGGATGAGGGAACCAGGTTGTGGGTATTAATTAGAGAGGGCACGGATTGCATGGAGCAAGATAGGGTTTGAATTCTCTTCTATTAATTGCAACTGGAATTGGAATACAGCACATGATATGTAATAGACAATGGTACGTCTGCCCTATGGAACAACTTCTCCTATGGTTTTCAGAGATACATCTTATGCATGTTTCCCCAAAGCTCAGGTGGTCTAGAGATCCCGTGATGATGTCAGTTATTCCTTCCCACCTTTCAGTCAACATGATCTGTCCTGTGCTTAAAGTGGATATCGTAGTCCCCAAGAATATTGGATTTTGGTCGCCATCTCCCTTCCTTTCTGTTAATATGCCTCCAACATCTAGATACACCCAGGTTGGTGGTATATATGATGGAAATTCTTCCAACTGTCTTATGTTTGGATGCTCCGTCAAGACTAAACAGCTTCTGATACTATTTGTCTCTGGAACGCATAAAATCTCTCTATCTGCCATAGGCACATTCACTTTGGCTCTCTTCTCCTTGAGAATTGCATATCCTATGTCTCCCCCAGTTCTTCCCTTTCAATCTATTTGAATCTTTATAGCCAAAGGAAATCTCCTATGCCAACAGAAGGTCAAGTTTGGTTTATGTTGTTTTCATGTTGACCTTTTTTTGCATATTTTAAAAATGTTCATCCTTCCAACAATCATTGTATAGGGATAGGAAAATTTAGTCCTGAATACTTGATCTAATTACTGATAGGTAAGGAGTTAGCTATCTAATTTTGGTTCATTTCTGACTTGTAATATCTGTGCCTTTCAACTTTATGGTATTTTCTTTGGGATTTTCTTCTTTTATTGTGATTCCTCACTTGCTCCCCATCTTTCGTGTGTCTTATCTGTGGTGGGTGTGTGTTTTGTCTGTGTTTGTTTCATATAACACTTAAAATTAAATTTCAAGAGATAATAACTCGGTCAATATGCATAACAATTAAATTTGATATGCCTTGAAAACTCACATTCCATCACTTTCAGCCAAATTTCGTACAAGTTATGTCCCATTTATGCCTCTTTTATAAACACATATTCTCACTAACCGGCTTCAATCAAACACACAATTTTGTGTGCCTGGTTAGAGTCATATTGTTTGTACTTTTCCCCCCTGCTTTTTCAAATGTTCCTTGACTACGATGAGATGGTAAAATTGTTATTTGTATTTCTGAGACTGAGAGATGTGATGTAGCCCAATGATCAACAAAACTCTACCACATTAAGCTAGTGGCAAGAATTCGTGCTTGATTATAACTGTAAGAATCTGTGGTGCCTATGGAGGACAGATTTGGTAGTATTTTCTGAGAACTCCAGGCTTGTCTTCAGCCATGAACACAAACTGAAGATTACCATATATAATGAAATATGGTGGAAAATGACCTGAAGCATACCAAACTCCACAGTAAAAGGAAAAAGTAATCCCAGAGAATATGTGAGAAGATTTGAGACATGGCTTAGGGGATATGTTGTCGTTGGTACTTCAGAGTGCAGTGAGCCAATGCAAAAGGTAAAGCCACAGGAGAGAGGAGTACACATTGGGAACCCACATGATGCATATATCCCAAAGCCATTGCCTTTGACCAGCCGAGGGTCTGAATGGCACAAGTTCTTGCCAACAAAGAATCTTATTGCCCAGAGATTTCAGATCAGCCTGCTTGGCAGACATCGACTCAATAGCACATTCTGTTTCTATTGGACAGGACACCACCAAAGTACCAGGTGCAGACAGCCAAGAAACCATGATCAGAGACAATGCCAGAAAACATAGTGGGAAAATGGTGGGTTCTGACAGTGCATCCATGAGAGACAGGGTTCATGTAGATGACTCGATGGGGGCATAATAAATTTGGGGTTCTCGCACCAGGAGCATAAAGACTGAGTTAATGGCCAAAGACAGGATGGTGAGGACATTTCCTGCCTAACCTGCAAGCAAGAAGTTCCAACTGTGGAACACTGGGGGGGGCAGCCTTCCTCAGTCCAAGTTGCTTAGTCCCAGGGGAACAGACTCTCCCATAGAAGACTAGAAGAAAGCCCTGCCCACATGCTCTCTCATGACCACAACATTCTGCAGGCTTCATTCAGTTGTGTTGGTTGAATGTTTCCTTTCACAGGCACACCAGAGCCCACCAAGCTAATCCTCACCCTATTCAGCCTAGACTTCAAACACTCTGAACATCAGGCAGGAGAGCCTCTGCGTATGACTGGCTTCAAGGAAAGGGGACAGCAACAACACAACAGCATAGGGTATGCATGAAACACCCACCTGAGACTGCCAAAAGGGCCAGCCCTTGGGCACTCCATGATATCTTCTTTTAAAGATATTACGCTCAGGCTATAAAAGAGAATGGGCTTTTCAAATACTGAGAAGAAGACAGAGACCTGTATCTAATGCAAAGATGGAAAAATCAATTGATGACGAGGTAAAAGAACAAGAAATGACCATGTCCAGGCAGTCAAGGGAAACCTTTGCATGTAATGTGCCTGATGGAGGATTGATAGCAGCAGCCAGAATACTCAATATACATCAGAAAAATCAGAAGTCATCAGAGAGTCTTGAACCACACAAATATAAAGTGATAAAAATAATATAAATAAAATTAAATAAAATAAAAAAGAGTCCTGAATGAAAAGATTGATAGCAGATTGAATTGAATGCAAATATGTAAAGATATGTAGAGATAATTAAAATACACTTCTTTCCTTTTCTCTGTCTGTCTTCATCTGGTTTTGAAAGTTACAGATTGTTTTTCTTTTAATTTATTTGTTATTTGTTAAGCATGCCTATCATCCTTCATCCGTTTTTGACAGAATATTCATGAATGCTTTCATTCCATACACAACCTAGTGATCATGCTAATATATGCCACAACTCCTCAACACCAGTTCCCTCATTCCTTGCATGTCATTCTTTTCTGCAACCCACAGCTTGGTTCTCAGAGTCCTGAGTCATTGCTGGTTTGTCTCCTTCTCTGACTTATTCCCCTTGTGGTTTCCCTTCCTTTATAGGGCCATGGCATTCCTCCTAGGGCACATGCAAGAGAAGTCATATGATATTTCCATTTGTCTGCTTGCTTTTTTCATTTTGCATCACCCAGTCATGTGGCATTCATGTCAATGCAAGTACCAGGGTTTTATCGTCCCTGAGGGCAAAAGAATACTGTGTTGTCAACATGGACCACACTTTCTTTATCTACTAGTCATTGCAAGAGCATTGTGGCTCATTCCACAGTTCTGCTCGAGTGGGCATTGCATGCCATTGATATAGACCATTCCACTTTCTCAGATTAAGATATTTGGTCAACATGGGTATAGCCAATGCCACAGCAGATAGAGTTAACTAATGATGACAAGGTGTGATGTCCAAGGCTCTTCCTTAAGCGTTAGCTCTCATGCAGAATATCACTCTACTTGAAGCCTTTGTAAAAGTGCTTAAATAAAAGCGGAGTAGACAGAACCCTATTAGCTTATGACTAGTGTTTCAGAACACTAGGAGATTAGGACAGGCATCACAATACATCCATGCCCTAACATATTTTCTTAAAAACAGACTTTCCGTCTCTTAGTCTTCACTGACTCATAGGGGAAAGACACTGACAAAGGACCCTCTCACGCACAGGATCACAAACCCCATGGAAGGCTATTGATAACCAAGATGCTTTACTGTTTCTTGAGATCTCTAGGAATTGAAGTGGAAATTGTAACACCTGACCATTTCTGGAGAAATATTGGCCTTAACGATGGTATACCGAAGGTCATTCTCTTTACTCTTTGTCCAGAAAGGGAAAGTGGGAAATTAACACAAAGACAACCTGAGTTTTTGATTAGGCTCAGAGGACTGTTTTTTAGTTCTTCCCGGGCTTCCTACCTAAAGCCATAGGACTCAAAGGTCATGAAACAGGGACTGCTGCTTCAGTGAAGCCAGCTCCTGTGATGTCACTAAGCTTTGAAGACATAGAAAACACTCCTGATAACTACACTTGCCTGGAGTAGTCATGTGTGGGCCAAAAGTATCCCAAGCACTCCCAAACCACTGGATCCGCCTAGGTCTCTCACCAAGGCAGTTTTCAAAGCGAGTTGTCACCTTCTCCATGGCCGAATTTGTAGTTTGGTCATGACTATCAGCACCGGCCCTCTGGACTCTGAAGAAATGCAAAAATTCAGCATTCCATCTTACCCATGAAAGACCAAGAAACAATCAGGCTGCAATCAAAGCCTAAGGGTTAGAACTCCGCACCCTGCACATGGGTATGGTCCTCCCACCCAATCAGGGCACTTCTGTTCAGGAAAAGGGCCACCCAAGGAAAGTTTAAATGTAATGCCTGCAACCATGCCAAAGACAGGTCTGAAGTCTTCAAAAGTGAGGACTTGAGTACTTCTAGCGTTTCAAGAAATCATGCTAAAACTACCTCCCAAACTTCAATACTGACCAAGCACCAAAGACAGACTCTACACCCTCGGACCTTAGGTCCAAGAAGGACTCATGCACTTGGTGTTACAGGAGCAAACATGGAGGATGTTGGAAGAGAGCCATAGCCCTATTAGAGCCATCTGAAAGACTTTCATGCCTGTTTCAGGATGACAACTTGTATCTCCAAAAGGACACATTGAAGAGATTTCGAATGTCGAATGTCGAAGAACCTTGAGCATTCCCACAAGGTGGTGCAGTTACCCTCTGTGGAGCTGCATGGAGATGTGGCAGGACAAGCCTGCCTTAACCCTCAAATTATCATCCAACAAATGGTATGAAGTGATTAGCAAACAGTGTCTCTTGCAGAATATAGGGATAACCTAATGGATCCAGGAGACGAGGAACAATGTATAAACAAAGGGCCATTACACCAGGTCAGACTATGAAGCTACAGGTTTGTGAGAAGATACAAGAAGACAAAAAACAAAACAAAACACACACACACACACACACACACACACACACACACACACACACTAAGAACAAAAAAGCTCAGAGCCAAGGTCTGGCATTTTAGGATGGTTCTCTGTACCAGGCTGCATTCCATAGGGACCTAGGTCCAAATTAAATAAAACCTCCTTTGGCCCCATTGATTCCTTGTACCCTGGTTCTGTTTTTGTTTTTTTTCAAATGATGCACATGCACGTATTTGACAGAGAAACAGAGAGATCACAATGAGGTGGTGGAGCTTGAGAGAGAGAACCTGACTTGCCCCTGAGAAGGGAACCTGAGACCAGAGTCAATGCCATGGCCCTGGGATCATGAGATGAGAGAAGGCCATCTCTGAACTGATGGACACACTCTGAACCCAGTATTTCTCTTCTGAACACCTCCTAGTTCTAGGCAAGAACTACTGCTCTGTCTTTTTCAGCAATTCAGGGGATGCAGATTTTGGCTTGGGTTGGTGTTGCTTGAGTTTTCTGACCTGCTTTGAAGCTGATGTAGCTTGTTCCCTTGAAGTCAGTGATTGACTATGGAAAAACTACTCTCCCACGCATATTTGGGTACATAAAATTTCTCCATGTAGATTTTTTTTGGGAATGATACTATGTTTTGTGTTGCTCTGCTTCAGTGGTTGGGAGTCCTCTTTGCCCCTGAATGTGGATCACTGCTTCTGATCTCAGAAGAGGGACATTTTCTGAGTGATTTATCCAAAAAAAAAAAAAAAAAAAGAAAAAAAGAAATGTTCAGCCGTCTTCTTTTCTCTTGCTCCTAGTTCTCATAACAATAAGCACATCTTTCCATTTCTTGGAATAGATGATTCCCTAAGCTCATTGTCATGTTCAATCGTTCTTCCTTCTCTCTTTGGATTTGCTTTCTTATTTTCCAGTATTATTCTTTCAAGTGAATAATTTTATCCTCAGATTCTGTCAGCTTTTTTGACTTTACATCCAATCTTTTCATTATGAACTCTTTATTTTATCTTTTTTTAATCAGTTTTATCTCTGTTGTTAAAGACTTCCTGATGTCTTCTGTCTTTTTTTTTTTTTTTTAATGTACAGGGAGTATCCTGGCTATAGAGTTCGATCCTCCATTGGGCGTGACACTTGTAGAGGTTTCACTCGTATTGCATGGCCATGATCATTTTTTTGTTTCTTTTCCTTGGCATCAATTGATACTTCCATCTTTGAATAGTATCTAAATCTCTGTCTTCTTTTCTGTATTCAAAATCCAATTCTGTTTTCTAGCCTGAGAGTAATTTGTTTAGGTAGAAGAGGTGGTGGAGTGCCCAAGGGCTGGCCATTGAGAGAGTCTAAGGTGTGTGTGTGTGTGGCATGCATGCCCTTTGATATTGTGTTGTTGCTTTCCCCCTGTATTAGAGGCCAGTTATCTGCAGGGGCTCTAGTTTCCTGCCATTTGATGTGTTTGGGGTCTGGGCTGAATATCCTGAGGTTTAGCTTGCTGGGCTCTGGTGTGCCCGTGAAAGGAGACATTCAACCAACTCAACAGAATGAAGGCTTACAGAGTGTAATGGCCAAAAGAGAGGTTGAGGGCAGGGCTTTCTTCCAGTCCACTACAGGAGAGTCTGCTTTCCTGGGATTAAGCAACTTGGACTGAGGAAAGCATCCCAAAGTGTTCCGGGGCTTGGGATTTCGTGTTTACAGGTTAGGCCGCTAATATCCTCATCGTCCATTTTCCCACTGTTTTTCCTGGTATTGTCTCTGATTATGGTTTCCAGTCTGTCTGCATATGGTTCCTTGTTGGTGTCCTGTCCAGGAGAAACCCAGTGTTCTCTTGAGTCAATGTCTGCCAAGCCTGCTGATATGAAATCTCCAGGATTCAAGACCCTTTGTTGGAAAGATGCATGCAATGCAGACCCTCTGCTGGTCACAACTAATGACATTCGGAAATATGCTCCTTGTGAGTTCCCAGTATGCTCCACTCTCCTGTGCCTTTGTCCTTTGCATTGGCTCACTGCCCTCTGAAGCACCAACTGCCCATGTCTTCTTAAGCCATGTCTCCAATCGTCTCCCATAGTTTCTGCAACTTATTTTCTCTTTTGCCATGGAGTATAGTTTGTAGGCTTCAGTTCAGTTTCCACCAAGTTGTAGATGATGTGGTAATACTCCACTTGTGTTCATGACTGAAGAAAGTGTTGAGTTCTCAGACACTACTACCATCTCACTGTCCTCCAAAGGTACCTCGGATTCTTACTGAGTAGTTAGAAAGAATGAATTCTTGCCACTTGCCCCATGTGGCAGTGTTATGGAGAGCATTGGGCTATGTCACACCTATCAGTCTCAGAATGACAAATAACATACGATTTTACTCTCTCATATTAGTCAAGAAATATGTGAAAAAGCATAGGAAAAATGTACAAACAAGACAACTCTAAACAGGCACACAAAATATGGCGTTTGTTTGAAGGTAGGTTTCTTAGAATATGTGTTTATAAAACAGGACTACCTGGGACATACTTTGTAGGATATGTGGCTGAAAGTGATGGATTCTGAATTTTCAAAGCATGTCAAATTGGATTGTTATCCAAAGAAGACCAACTTACTACCTCTTCAAATTTAATTATAAATGTTATGTGAAACACACACAGACAAATACACACACACACTCACACACAGATAAGATGCGCAAAAGATGGGGACAAAGAGAGGAATCACAATAAAGGAAGCAAACACCAAATAAAATGATATACAGGGGAAAGGCACAGAGAATCCAAGTCAGAAATCAACCAAAATGAGAATGTATACTCCTTACCTATCAATAATTAGTTCAACTATTCAGGACTAAATTCTCCCATCACTACAAACAGATTGTTGAACTGGATGAAAATTAAAAAAGAAAAAAGAAGAAATAAAGGATAAAATAAAAAGGCGAAACTGTCCACAAGAAAACAACAAAAAGTAAACGAGCTCGACCTTCTGTTACCCATAGGAGATTTCCAAAGAATATGAAGATACACATATCTTGAAAGTGAAGGAATTGGGAATATATAGGTTATGCAAATGACAAAGAGAAGGAAGTCGAAGAGATTGTGCCTATGGCAGATAGAGAGATTTTATGACATTGAGAGACAAAAGATTACCGGAAGGTGTTTTGTCTTGATGGAGCATCAAGACATCAGAAACTTGAGAGACTTGCCAATATATACACCACCAACATGGCTGTATCTAAATGTTAAAACCATATTAAAAGAAAGGAAGAGAAACGGGGTCCTCAATCCAATATTGTTGGGAACTACAATATCCTATTACAACACAGTACAGATCATCCAGACGCAAAGATGGTAATGAGTAACAGACATCATCATGGAGTCTCTAGACCACCTGACCACATGCATAAAATTTTGTCTCTAAGGACCATAAGAGAAGTTCTTCCAAAGGGCAGATCTAACTTTGTGTATCACAGATAGTGTGCTGGAGTCCAAATCAAGTCGTAATTAATGGAAGTATATTAAGTGAAAGAATGGAAGAATAAGTATCTTGTATACTTATGACCATGAAGGTATGAAAACGGAAAGAAATCACTTATGAATGTGAAACAAACCCAGACACTAGTAGGTGGAAAACACAACACACTACTAAACTAGCAATGAATCAAAGAAAGAACATCCAAAGGAAGATCAGACAGTTCCATGAAATAAGGAAAGCCAAGAAACTTAACCTATATTGTTTCCCATAAAATGTTTTCGGGATGATGTGAAAACATTTTATGGGGAAACAATATAGGTTAAATGCGTGTATTTCCAAAAATTAAAAACACGGGAAAATAGCGACCTAATTGGATGCCATAAGGAATAATAAGAAGAAGAACCAAACAGAAAAAATGAAATACTACATTTGACTATAGAAATAAAGGAAACACAAACAAACCAAAAGGAAAAAATCAAAAGAACTCAAACGTCACTTTTGAAAACTTTAATAAACTAGGGAAGCCATTACCTGAATAAAACAGGGAGATAAGCACACAGCTTAAAGTATAAATCCACATGACAGCTGATTGAAAAAAAAAAAAAAACAAAACTGAAATATCCCTCTACACAATTATGCCAGCAAATCCAAGAACTGAGAGAAAAGAATTTATTCCAAGACACATATCAACTCCCAAGTTTAGGTCAGTAAATCTACAAAATCTGAGCTCTCTAGTAGTAACTAAAGCATTTGAAGCAGTAATCAAACCTCTGCCCCACACAGAAGGCCAGGTCCAAATCATTTTCCTGAGCAACTCTTCTAGACATTTAATGAAGGGAAGGTTGTTTCTTCTATTGATTCCAGAAATGGAGGCAGGGAGACTCTAGTTTACAAGTATAAAGACCCAATTCAGTTAAAGACACTATAGAAAATAAATTACATGCCATTTCAATAAGTAAATATAATAAAATTATAATTCTTTCCTTTTCTCTGTCTCTCCTCATCTAGTTTTGCAAAGGCCAGATTGTTTTTCTTTTAATATTTTTTGTTCTGTTGAAACCAGCCTATCTACTGTCATTCGTTTTTGACTGAGTATTAACGGATGTTTCAGTTCCATATATGACCTAGTGCTCCTTTTAATATATGCCATACTCCTCAACAACCATTAACCAGTTCCCTCATTCCCTAAATGACTATCTTTTCTGTAACCCATAGCTTGATTCTCAGAACCTGAGTCACCCCTGGTTTGTCTACTTCTCTAACTTCTTCTCCATCAGTTTTTCTTTCTTTACTAAGGGCCATGGTATTCCTCCTGGGGACATACGAGGGAAGCCATATGATATGATATTTTCCTTTTTTTTTTTTTTTTTTGCTTTCCTTTTTCATTTCACATGACCCAGTTCTGTGTCATTCATGTAAAGGCAAGTACCAGGTTTTCATCCTCCCTGATGGCTGAAAAATAATCTGTTGACAATATGGACCACACTTTCTTTATCCAAGAATCTTTGCAAGGACATTGTGGTTAAATCCACAGCTCTGCTGGAGTGGGGATTGCAGGCCATCAATATAGGCCGTTCCTTTTCCGATGATTAAAGGGACTTTGTCAACATGGCTATTCCCTTTACCACAGCAAGTAGAGATAACTAACGATGACAAAAAGTGCTCTCCAGGGCTCTAAAATAAGAGTTAGCTCTGATGCAGCATATCACTCTTCTTGAAGCCTTTGCAAATGTGTTTAAGGTAAAGATATGTAGATATAGCCCTAATCCCTTATGACTAGTGTTTGAGAACACTAGGAGATGAGGAAACAGAAAGCAAAATACATCTATGCCCTAACACTTTTCCTTGGAAATGAACTTTCCATCCCTTAGTTATCACAGACCCATAGGGAAAAGATGCTGTGAAAGGACTCTCACCCACAGGATGACAAACCCCACGGAGAGCGTTGATACACAAAATGCCTCACTGTTTATTGAGATCTCAAGAAATTGCAGTGGAAATAATTAAATCTAACCATCTCTTGAGAAATTCTGGCCCTAAAGAATAGTATACTGAATGTTATTTCCTTTTCTCTTTGTCTAGAGAGGGGAAGTGGGACATTAACACTCAAGACTACCTGAGTTCTTGATCAGGCTCAGAGGGCTCTCTTTCTCTTTCCCAGGACTTCCTACCTAAAGCCATAGGACTCAAAGCTCATCAGAGAGGGACTGCGCTCCAGTGAAGCCACTTTCTGTGATGTCACAAAGGTCTTAGCAAGCACTTATCATCAATCCACGCCTGAGCAGTATACTTGGCTGGATTAGTCATGGGAGGGCCAAGGGGGATCCCAAGCCTCCCAAACCGCTGAAGGCACCTGGGTCTCTCACCAAGGCTGTTTGTGAACCGAGTTGGTGTCACCTTCTCCATGTCCGAATTGGTAGTCTTTGGGGGGTGACTGTCAGCACCAGCCCTATGGACACCGGATAAAGACAAGAATCCGCCATTCTACCTTAGCCACCAAAGGTCAAGAAGCAATCAGGTCTCAAACAAAGCCTTAGTGAAGTAATTCCACGCCCTGTATATGGGTATGGTCCTCCCACCCAATCAGGGCGCTTCTGACCAGGAAAAGGGCCACCCATGGAAAGCTTAAAGAGAACACCCACAACCATACCAAAGACTTGTCTGGAGTCTTCAACAGCGAGGACACAGGTACCTACAGTTTCTATGGAAATTGTGCCAAAACAGCCTCCCGATCTTCAAAACTGACCAAGCACCAAAGGCATACTCTATACCCTAGACCCTTAGGTCCAGGAAGGACTCATGTACTTTATGTCCACAGGAGCAAGCATGAGGCATGTTGGGAGAGACCCATAGCCCAAGTGAAGCTATCTTAAAGACGTTCATGCCCGTATCATTATGACTAATTTTATATCCAAAAGGCCACATTTGAGAGGAATTGAATGTTGAAGAACCTTGAGCATTCCCACAGGCTGGTGCAGCTACACTCTGGGGAACTGAATGGAGATGTGGCAACACAAGCCTGCCCTAAAACTCTCATGACCATCCCCCAAGTGGTTTCATGTGATAAGCAAATAGAGCTTCTTGCCTATAATGGGCATGTTCTCATGGAGCCAGGAGAGGATGAATAATGTGTCAACAAGGGGCAGCTACCGGGGGACATATAATGGATGCTACAGTTTGGTGAGGAGATCCAGGAAGACAAAGAGCAGGACAATGAACAAGGAAGCTCTGAGCAAAAGTCTGGCATTTTAGTATGGGAGGAATTGCTCTGTACCTGGCTGCATTCCATAGGAAATGGGTCCAAATTAAATAAAATGTCCTCTGGCCCAAGTCAATCCTTGAACACTGGATTTTGTTTTGTTTTGTTTTCGGTTTTTTTTTTTTTTTTTTTTTTTTTTTTTTTTTTTTTTTTGTCAAATGATGCACATGCACGTATTTGACAGAGAGACAGAGAGATCACAATGAGTGGATGGAGCTGGAGAGGGAAAGCTGACTTGCCCCTGATATGGGAACCTGAGACCAGAGTCGATGGCATGGCCCTTGATCCTGACTTGAGCTTAAGCCTGCCTCTGAACTGATGGAAACACCCCGGCACCCATTCTTTGCTTCTTTATAACTCCTAGTTCTACACAAGTACCACTGCTTTGTCATTGTTCAGAAATTCAGCCAATTCAGATTTTGGCTTGTCCAGGTGTTGCTTGAGTTATCTGACCTGCTTCAAGAAATGATCTAGCTTGTCCTCTTGAAGTCAGTGCCTTGGCTATGGACAAACTATTCTCCCACGCATATTTGGGTAAAGAGAATTCCTCCATTGCTATCTTTTGCAGGGGGAATAACACTATGTCTTGTGGTGCTCTTCTTCTGTGGATGGTGATGGGAATCCTCTGTGCATCTGAATTTGGATCTCTGTTTCTGCTACCAGATGAGGGGCATTTTCAGCACAGATTTCTCAAAGACAAGTTGAGCCCTCTTTTTATATCTCACTCCTATTCTCCTTCAATAGGCACCTCTTTCTTGGAGTAAGATGACCTCCTTAAGCTAATTGTCATGTTCCACCATCCTTTCTTGTCTCTTCAGATTTGCTTCCATATTTTCCAGTTTTTTTCTTCCAGGTCACTATTTGGATGTTCTGCTTCTGCCAGCTTCCTGGACTATGCACCCAATCTGCTACAAATCATTTCACCAGTGACTCTTTAATTTTTTTAATCACGTTTAGCTCTGTAGTTCGAGACTCCTTGATGTCTTCTGTGTTTTTCTGATGTACAATGAGTCTCCTGGCTGCTGATTTCAATCTTCCAATGGGCGTGTTACATGTCGAAGTTTAACTTCAATTGCCTGCACATGATTATTTCTTGTTCTTTTTCCTCGACATCAAATGATTCTTCTATCTTTGCATTGCATCTAGGTCTCTGTCTTCTTTTCATTAGTTGAAAAGCCTATTTTGTTTTCTATCCTGGGTGTAATTTTTTTAGGATAATGAGATCATGGCATAACCAGGGGCTGCCCCTGAGGGAGTCTCCCATATGTGTGGCATGCATGCCCCATGCTGTGTGTTGTGGCTATCCTTGGTCCTTGGAGCCAGTCATCTGCAGAGGCTCTCCTTGCCTGCCATTTGGAGTGTTTGGGGTCTGGGCTGAATATGATGAGGCTTAGCTTGGAGTGCACTGGTGTGCTTGTGAATGGAGATGTTCAGGCAACTCAATGGAATAAACGCCTGTTGAATGCTGTGGTCAGGGGAGAGCATATAGGTAGCGCTTTTTTCTAGTCCCCCACGGTAGAGTCTGTTCTCCTGGGTCTAAGCAACTGGGACTGCAGAAGGGATTTCCCTAAGTGTTCCATTGTTGGGATTTTGTGTTTGCAGATTAGGCCGCTAATGACCTCACTGACCTGTCTTTGGCCAGTAGCTCAATCTTTATGTTACTGGGGCAAGAGCCCAAAAAATCTTCTGTCCCCATCGAGTCATCCCCATGAACACTGGCTCTCACGGATGCATTGCCAGAACCAACCATCTTCTTACTGTGACTCCTGCAATTGTCGCTGATTATGGTTTCCATGCTGTCTAAATCTGTTTGCTAGTTGGTGTCATCTCCAGGAGCAGCACAGTGTTCTCTCGAGTCGATGTCTTCCAAGAGTGCTAATCTGAAAACTCTGGACTCAAGACACATTGTTGGCAAGAACTCGTGACATTCAGAACCTCTGCTGGTCGCAGCCACTGGCTTCGGGAAACATGATTATGTGAGTTACCAGTGTATTCCTTGCTCTTGTGCCTTTGCCCTTTGCATTGTCTCACTCCCCTCTGAAGCACTCCCCTTGTCTCCCAAAACCATGTTTCCAGGCTTCTGCCAAAATTTCTTTGAATTCTTTTCTCTTTTGCTGTGGAGTTTGCTTTGTACGCTTCAGGTTCATTTCTGCCATATTGCACTTAATGTTGTAATACTCCTGTTGTGTTTCTTGATGAAGACAAGCCTGGAGTTCTCAGATACTATTACCATCTCACTGTCCTCCAAAAGCACCGCAGACTCTTACCCAGCCATAAGCAAGAATGAATTCTTGCCATATGCCCATGCGGCAGTGTTGTGGAGAGCATTGGACTACATCTATCAGTCTCAGAAAGACAAAAAATATACAATTTTATTCTCTAATGGTAGTCAAGGAACATGGTAAAAATCAAGTGAAAAGGGGAAAAAACATGACTCTAACCAGGCACCCACAATTTGGTGTTTGTTTGAAGGCAGATTAGTGAGAATATGTGTTTATAGAAGAAGACTACCTGGGAAATTCTTTGCAGGAACTGTGGCTGATAGTGATCGAATGTGAGCTTTCAAGGCATATCAAATTGAATTGCTACCTTAAAAGACCGACTTCCTATCTCCTGAAATTTTGTTATTAGTGTTATGTGAAACACAAACAGACAACATACACACACACACACACACACACACACACACACACACACAACACACCAATAGGACACACAAAATATGGGGTGGAAGTGAGGAATTGCTCTAAAGGAATCAACCTCCAAAAAAATACCATAAAGTGGAAAAGAACAGTGAATCCAAGTTGGAGAAAAACGAAAATGAGAACATTAACTACTTACCTATCAATAATTAGTTAAAGTATTCAGGACTAAATTCTCATTTCCCTATAAACAGATTTTTGGAAAGAGAAATATTTAAAAGTAAAAAAAAAAAGGCGAAAAGGTCCACAAGAAAACAGCAAAAACTAAACAGGCTTGTCCTTCTGTTGCCCATAGGATATTTCTTTCCACTAAAGATACACATAGCTTGGAAGAGACCTATAGCACAAGTGAAGCCTCAGAAAGACAATAATTCCCATTTCAAGATGAAAACGTGTATCTCCAAAGGATGTATTGAAGAGGATTCAAATGTTGAAGAATCTTGAGCATTCCCACCAGGTTTTGCATCTACCTCTGGGAAACTGAATGGAGAAATGGCAGCAGAAGACTGCATTAAACCTCTCATTACTATCCCCAAATGTCTT
Source organism: Mustela nivalis (assembly GCF_964662115.1). Taxonomy (NCBI): domain Eukaryota; kingdom Metazoa; phylum Chordata; class Mammalia; order Carnivora; family Mustelidae; genus Mustela; species Mustela nivalis. The sequence continues at coordinate 85,733 of NW_028135608.1, forward strand.
CAGATGATAAGCAAACAGTGACTCTTAAGGAAGATGGGCTTGTTCTCATGGAGCCCCTAGAGGATGAACAATGTGACCACAAAAGGCCATTACATTGGGACAGACAGTCCCACTGTATGCTACAGTCACACCGTATGCTACAGGTTGGAGGGGAGATCCAGGAAGACAAATAATAGGAGAATGAACAAGGGAGCTCAGACATAAGGTCTAGCATTTTAGCATGGTGGGAAGTACTCTATACCTGGCTGCATTCCATGGGGACCTAGTTTTAAATTAAATAAACCATCCTCTGGCCTCAGTCAATCCTTGTAAAATGTTTTTGTTTTTGTATTTGTTTTTTATCAAATGATGCACATGCACGTATTTGACAGAGAAACAGAGAGATTACCGTCAGGTAGTGGCACTGGAGAGGGGGGATCAGACTTGTCTCTTAGCATACTCTGAGACCAGAATCGAGGCCATGACCCTTGGATCATGAGATGAGTAAAGCCCGCCTCTGAACTGATGGACACACAGTGGCCCAAACTTTTTTCTTTTTAATACCTCACAGTTTTAGACAAGAACTACTTCTATGTATTGTTCAGAAAATGCTTGGTCAGGTGTTGCTTGCTCTATATGACATGCTTCTAGACCTGCTATAATTTGTTTTGAAGTAAGTGACTTGGCTATTTACACACTACTTCCCCACGCATAATTGGGTAAAGAGTATCCCACCATTGCTAGCTTGGCAGGGGGAATGACACTATGTCTCCTGTTGCGCTACTTCTGTTGATGTTTATGGGTCACCTCTCTGACTCTTATTATGGATCTCGGTTTCTGCTCCCTGGTGAGGGAGAATTTCAGTTCTGATTTCTCAAAGAAATATTTGGCCCTCTTTCTTCTCTCGCTCCAAGGTCTCCTACAATAAACACCTTTTTCCATTCCTTGGAGCTGATGATTTCCCTAATCTCAATGTCATGTTCCATCATTCTTCAATTTTTCATTGTCTGTCCTTCCTTATTTTCCAGTGTTTGTCATCCAGGACACTAATTTGATCCTCTGCTTCTTCCAGGTTCTTGAGATTTGCCTGCGGTCTGTTACCAATCCTTTCATCAAAGACTCTTTATTTTATTTTATTAATTTATATTATTTTATTTTTATCACTTTTATCTCTATGGTTCAAGACTCCCTAATGCCTTCTGTGTTTTTCTGATGTACAGTGAGTATCCTGGCTGCTGCTTTCCATCTTTTTGCGGCCGTGTTACATGTACAGGTTCCACTTCGATTGCCTGGTCATGATAATTTTTCTTTGCCTTCGGCATCAGTTGATTCTTCCATTTTGCATTGGATCAAGATATCCCTCTTCTTCTCTGTATTCAAAAAGCCCATTCTTTTTTCTATTTTTTTTTTTAAATTTTCAACAGAACAGTATTCATTATTTTTGCACCAACCCAGTGCTGCATGTAATACATGGCCTCTATAATATCCAACACCTGGTTCCCCCAACCTCACACCCCCTGCCACTTTAAACCCCAAAGATTGTTTTTCAGAGTCCATAGTCTCTCATGGTTCACTTCCCCTTATTTCCCTCAACTCCCTTCTACAATCTAACTCCTCAAGTCCTCCATGTTATGTGTTATGCTCCAGAAATAAGTGAAACCATATGGTACTTGACTCTCTCTGCTTGAGTTACTTCACTAGAATAATCTCTTCCAGTCCAGTCCATGTTGCTATAAAAGTTGGGTATTAATCCTTTCTGATGGAGGCATAATACTCCATACTGTATATGAACCATATCTTCCTTATCTATTCATCCCTTGAAGGTATCTTGGTTCTTTCCACAGTTTGGCGACTGTGGGAATTGCTGCTATAAACTTTGGGTTACGGACGACCCTTTTTTTTCACTGCAGAGTCACAGGGAAGCTCCATTTTTTATTTCTTGAGAAATCTCAATACAGTTCTCCAAAGAGGCTGCACCAATTTGCATTCCCATCAACAGTGTAAGAGCGTTCCCCTTTCTCCACATCCCCTCCAACACACGTTTCTGATATTGCTAATTTTGGTCATTCAACTGGTGTAAGGTGATATGTCAATGTGCTTTTCATTTGAATCTCCCTGATGACTGGTGATGATGAACATTTTTTCATGTGTCTGACAGCTCTCTGTATGTCTCCATTGGAGAAATGTCTGTTCAAATCATTTGCCCATTTTTGGATATGATTGTCTGTTTTGTGCGAGTTGAGGTTGAGGAGTTCTTCATAGATCGTGGATATCAAACTTTTGTCTGTACTGTCAATTCCAAATATCTTCTCCCACTCCGTGAGTTGCCTCTTTGTTTCTTGTCTGTGCAGAAGCTTTTGATTTTGACCCCTTTCCCTCTAACAACACATGTCCTCCATGCTTTTAGTTATGCTCCACAAATAAGTGAAACCATATGATAATTGACTCTCTCTGCTTGACTTATTTCACTCAGCATAATCTCTTCTAGTCAAATCCATGTTGATAAAAAAGTTGGGTATTCGTCCCTCTGATGGAGTCCTAATACTCCATAGTGTATATGGACCACATCTTCCTTATCTATTTGTCTGTTGAAGGGCACCTTGGTTCTTTCCACAGTTTGGCGACCCGCCATTATTGCTATAAACATTGGGGTAGAGACGGCCCTTCTTTTCACTACATCTGTATCTTTGGGGTAAATACTCAGGAGTGCAATGGCAGAGTCATAGGGAAGTTCCATTTTTAATTTCTTGAGGAAACTCCACACTGTTCTCCAGAGAGGCTGCACCAGCTTGCATTCCCACCAACAGTGGAAGAGGTTTCCCCTTTCTCCACATACCCTCCAACACATGTTGTTTCCTGTCTTGCTAATTTTGGCCATTCTAACTGGTGTAAGTTGATATCTCAATGTATATCTTGAAAGAAGTTGCTGTGGCTCATATAGAGAGATTACTGCCTATATTCTCCTCTAGGATGCTGATGGATTCCTGTCTCACGTTGAGGACTTTTATCCATTTTGAGTTTATCTTTGTGTATGGTGTAAGAGAATGGTAGAGTTTCATTCTCCTACATATAGCTTTCCAGTGTTCCATCACCATTTATTGAAGAGACTGTATTTTTACCACTGTATATTTTTTTCTGTTTTGTCGAAGATTATTTGCCCATAGAGTTGAGGGTCTATATTTGGGTTTTCTATTCTATTCCACTGGTTTATGTGTCTATTTTTTATGTCAGGACCATTCTGTCTTAGTGACCACAGCTTTGTAGTAAAGCTTGAAATCAAGTAATGTGATGCCCCCAGTTTTATTTTTGTTTTTCAACATTTCCTTAGCAATTCAGGGTCTCTTCTGATTCCATTCAAAATTTGTTGCATCTCTTTGAAGAATACCAGAGGAATTTTGATTGGAATGGCATTAAAAGAATACATTGCTCTAGGCAGTATAGACAATTTCACACTGTTTATTCTTTTGATGCAAAAGCATGGAATGGTCTGCCATCTTTTTTTGTCTTCGTCAATTATTTTCATGAATGTTCTGTAGTTCCTCGAGTACAATTCCTTTACCTCTTTGGTTAGGTTTATTCCCAGGTACCTTATGGTTTTTGGTGCGATACTAAATTGAATTGATACTCTAATTTATTTTTCTGTATTTTCATTGTTACTGTACAAGAAAAGCACTGATTTCTTCACATTGACTTTGTATTCTGCCAAGTTGATGAATTGCTCTATGAGATCTAGTGGTGTGGGGTGGACTCTCTTGGGTTTTCCATATAAAGAATCATGTTATCTGCAAAGAGAAAGAGTTTGAATTCTTCATTTCCAATTTGGATACCTTTTATTTCTCTTTGTTGTCTGACTGCTGTTTCTAGGACTTTTAATACTATGGTGAACAAACAGCTGAGAAACCATGAAAAAGAATGAGGAAAATAAATGATGCCATGAAACGTTCCAACGTCAGAATTTTCGAAATCACTGAAGGGAAGGATAAAGAAAGAAGTCTCAAAGATCTAGTGAAACAAGTTCTTCATGAAAAATTTCCCAATCTCACATATTGAACCAGCAATCATGTACTAGAGGCCTAACGGTCTCCTCCCAAGATTATAGATAACAAAAAAAAACCATCAAGAAAACTGATAGTCAAAATGAGGAATCATTATCGAATGTATAATCTTTTGAATGCCACTAGTATATAGAGGTTCCATACTTACAGAGGACAGCCCATCAGAATCACGTCAGACCTCTCCACAGAGACGTCTCAAGCAAGATAGGCCTGGAAAGATATATTCAGGGCACTAAATGAGAAGAACATGCAGCCAGGAATACTTTATCCAGCAAGACTGAGATTCAAAATGGATGGAGAGATAAAGAGTTTCGAAGACTGGCAAAGCTTAAAAGACAATGCAGCTACCAAGCCGACACTGAATGAATATTATTGGGGGTTCTATAAAAGCGGAAAAAATCCTAAGAATAGCTTTGAACAAAATTATAGAGACAATTTACAGAAAGATAGAGCTCAAAGGTCACACAATGTCAATAAAAACATATCTATCAATAATCAATCTCAATGTGAAAGGCCTAAATGTGCCCCCCAAAAATGGCACAGTGTTGCAGGTTGTATAAAATGATAGGATATGTCCATACGTTGTCTACGAGAGGCTTTTGAACCTAAAGATACACCCAGACTGAAAGTGACAAGACGGAGAATCATTTTCATGTCAATGTACTCAATAGAACGCTGGCGTAGCAATTCTCATATCCGATAAATTAGATTTTAAACTAATGACTATAGTCAGAGATACAGAAGGACATTACATATTTCTTAAAGGGACTATCAACCAAGATGATCTAACAACTGTAAATAGCTCTGCCCCCAATATGGGTGCAGCCAATTACATAAGAGAACTGTTAATCAAGATAAAAAGTCATATTAATATGAATGCATTAATAGTAGGAGATCTTAACACACCTCTTTTATAAATAGACAGATCATCCAAGAAGAAAATCCATACAGAAACAATAGCATTTACTGACACATTGGACCAGATGAACCTCATAAATATATACAGAACATTCCTCCCTAAAACAACAGAACACTCATTCTCTCAAGTGCACATGGATCTCAATCACTATCCACCAAGACGATCTAACAATTGTAAATATCTATGCCCCCTATATAGGAGCAGCCAATTACATAAGAAACTGTTAGTCAAGATAAAGAGTCATATTGACATGAATACATTATAGTAGGAGATCGTAACCTACCTAACATCATCCAAGCAGAAAATCCATAAAGAAAGCATTAAATGACCCATTGGACCACATGGACCTCATAGATATATACAGAATATTCCACCCTAAAACCACAGAATACTCATTTTCTCAAGTGCACATAGAACATTCACAAGAATAGACCACATACTGGCTCACAAATCAGGACTCAACCTATACCAAAAGAATGGGAATATTCCCTGCATATTATCAGATCACAATGCTTAGAAACTGGAGATCAATCACATGAAAAAGTTCCTAAGGAACTCAAACACTTGGAAGATAAAAAGCTCCTTGGTTAAGAATGCTTGAATCACCACACAAAAAAATAGACTCCCAATGGATGAAAGACCTCAATGTGAGAAAGGATTTCATCAAAATCCTTGAGGAGAACAGAGGCAGCATCCTCTTTGACCTCAACTGCAGCAACATCTTTCTCAGAACATCAATAAAGTCAAAAGAAGCAAGGAAACAAATGAACTATTGTGATTTTATCAAGATCAAAAGGAGACAGTGAGCAATACCAAAAGACAACTGACAGACTGGGAGAAGATATTGCAAATGACATATCCAATAAAGGGCTAGTATCCAATATGTATAAAGAGCTTGGAAAAATCAACACACAAAAAACAATGTAATACTCTGCAACCATCAAAAGAAAAGAAATATTGCCATTTGCAATGACGTGAATGGAACTAGAGGGTATTATGCTTAACGAAAAAAGCCAATCGAAAAAAGATAACTATCATATGATCTCTTTGATATGAGGAAGAGGAGATGCAATGTGGGGGATTTAGGGAGTACAAAAGAACAAATGAAAGAACATGGGATTGGTAGAGAGAAAAAAAATAAAGGACTCAATCTCAAAAACTAGACTGAGGGTAGCTGGGTGAGGGGGGAGAGGAGAGGGTGGTGAGGATATGGACTGCTGAGAGGGTATATGCTATGATTAGTCCTGTGAATTGTGTAAACTTGGCGATTCACACACCTGCATCACTGGGGATAAAAATAAGTTATATATTGATAAAATAATGAATTAATTACCTTAAATTTTTTTTTTAAAATAGAAATCTTAAATAAACCAGGAGATGAAAGAAGTTTGGGTCCATTTCGGGACCAGAGTATTACTCTGCCATTGGAGTGAATGACCCGAGGACCTTGCCTTGACATGAATGTTCCATGACGTGCTGATGGGTAATGGAAAAGGCAAGCAGGCAAAGGAAAATGTCATCTTGCTTCCAACAATATGTGCCTCGAAGGAATACCTTGACCCTTAGTAAAGAAAGGAAATACTGAAGGGCAAGAAGTCCGAGAAGGAGACCCACCAGGAGTGACTCAGGACCCTGAGAATCCAGCTGAGGGTTACTGAAAGGAGAACCTGCTTAATGGGTGGTCAGGAGTTGTGGCATATATTAGGAGGAGCACTAGAACGTCCATGCAACTAAAGCATAAGTGAATACTCTGTCAAAAACGGATGATGGATGATAGGCAGGCTTTCTCAACAGAACAGCAGCAACAACAACAACAACAATTCACAGGAAAACAATGTGGCCCTCTCAAAACCAAAGGAAGTCACAGGGAGAAAAGAAAAGAATTATATTGTTTATTATCTTTCCTTATTGAAATGACATGGGTGGGTTTCCTAATATGTCCTTCTTTGAATTGGGTCTTTATCCTTGTGAATTAGAGTATCCTTATAAATTAGAACCCGCCTCTTCCAGCTCTGGATTTGATGAGAGGACATAAAATGCTTTCACTAAATAAGTAGAAGAGTGGCCCAAGCAAATGCCTTGACCTGGCCTTCTGTGTGTTGGCAGGGGTTGAATTACTGCTTCAAATGCTTCCCTCACTACTAGAGAGCTAAGATTTTATAGGTTTCCTGATCTAATCTTGGAAGCTTCTATGTGTCTGCGAATTTATTTTTATCTCTCAGTTCTTGGATTTGCTAGCATAAATGTGTGGATGTGCCTCTTCGGTTATTCTTTTTTCATTGCTACCAGTTGTCATGTGGTTTCATAATTGCACCTGTGTGCTTGATCCCTGTTTTATCCCAGTAATGGCTTCTGTGGGTTGTTCGTGTTGTCAAAACTCAATTGTCATTTCTCCTGATTTTTTTTCCTATTAGTTTGTTTGTATTTCCTTCATTTTGATAATCACATGTATGATTTCAATTTTTCTGTTACCTTTGGAGTTCGGTTTTTCTTCATTTGTTCCTTCAGTCATCCTTTTAGGTGGCTTTATTTCTCGGTGTTTTAAAATTTTGGAAATACATGCATTTATCCCTATATGGTTTCCCCATAAAATGTTTTGGCATCATCCTCTAAGTTTCTTAGAATTCCTTCGTCCATTCCTCTTTCTGCTTTTACTTTGGATTTTCTTTCTTGCATACATTGCTAGTTCGTGAGTGTGTTGTGTTTTCCAACTTTTAGTGTCAGGCTGTATTTCCAATTTGAAAGTGATATCTTCCTGGTTTCATCACTTCGTGATCATAAGTGCACTGTATAGGTTTTGACATCTCTTCCATGAATTCTGACTGCATTTGGCCTCGAGCTCATAACCTGAGATAGAAAAAGTTAGGTCTGCTGCTGGGACGAACATATCATATTGTCCTCAGAGACGCAATCTTTCTCATGGATCCCCAAAGTTCAGGTGGTCTCGAAAGCCCATGTGGACATCTGTTATTCCTTAGCACCTTCCCATCCAGATGATCTGTCCTGTGCTTAACGTGGATATCATAGTTGCCAACAGTATTGGATAAAAGTCGCCATCTCCGTTCCTGTGTGTTCATAGGCTTCCAATGTTTAGATACACCGTTGTTCGTGGTGCATATTTTGACAACTCTTCCAGGTTTCTGTTGTTTAGATTTTTCTGTTACCTTTGGAGTTTGGTTTTTCTTCATTTGTTCCTTCAGTCATCCCTTTAGGTGGCTTTATTTCTCGGGGTTTTGTTTACAAGACAGAACACCTTCCGCTTAGCTTTTGACTCTTGAAGGCATAAAGCACTCTCGCTGACTTAGGCACAAACACTTTGGCTCACTTCTCCTTGGAAATAGCATAACCTACGTCTTCCCCATTTCTTCACTTGCAAGCTATGAGGATATTTATAGTCGAAGGAAATCTCCTATAGGCGTCAGAAGGATTAGCTTGTTTAATATTTGCTGTTTTTTTATGAATGTTTTCTAACTTTATTTTTGTTTGTTTTGTTTTGTAATTTCAAACACTCTTACACACTGTTTGTATTGACGGGGGACTTTAGACCTGAGTACTGAATGTATTATTGATAGGTAATAGTTCACTTTCTCATTTCGGATAGATTCTCACTTGGATTCTATAGGCCTTTCACCTATATGGTATTTTCTTGGGTTGCTTCATTGGTAGGATTCCTCGCTTTCTCCCCATTTTTGCATGTCTTATCTTTGTGTGTGTTCATGTGTGTGTGCATGTGCATGTGTTAATGTTGTGTGGTGTGTGTGTGTTGCACATCACAATTATTATTAAAATACGAGAGAATGGAATTTGGTTTCTTGTGGGTAGCAATTCAATTTGACATGCCTTGAAAACTAACATTCCATCGGTTTCAGGATATCTCCTGCAAGGTATGTTATCTCTTGTCCTCTTCAAGAAACCCGTGTTCTCACACAACGGCCTTTCAACAAAAACCACCATTTGAATTCCTCATTAGAGTCATACTGTTTATCCCAATACCCTTTCTTTTTCGTAAGTTTCTTGACTGTCATGAGTTAGTGAAATCGTTTGTTGACTTTCTGAGAATGATAGATGTGACAAAGCCCAATGCTTTCTGCAAGACTGCCATAAGAGACAAGTGGAAGAATTCCTTCTTGCTTATGTCTCAGTACGAATTGTGGTGACATGGAAGACAGTGAGATGGCAGTAGTGTCTAATAACCTCATGCTTCTTCAGCCATGAAGGCAACAGGAAGATGAACAAACAACTGCAGTGTGGTGGAAATTGACCTGAAGCCTACAACGTAAACTCCACAGCGAAAGAGAACGGAAGTTGCAGAGATGATGGGAGAAGGTTGGAGACATGGCTCAGGGGAGATTTGGTTGGTTCGTTGATCAGAGGGCTGGAGCCCATGCAGAGGACCAAAGCACAGGAGAGCAGGGCACTCTGGGAATGCACAAGGAATTGTTTCCCAGTATCATTGACTGTGACACGCAGAGGGTCTGAAGGGCTTGAGTACTTGACAACACAAGTGTCAAGGGCTGAAGTTTTCCTATCAGCAGGCTTGGCAGACATCGACTTGAAAAAACACCATCTTTTTCCTGAATATGACACCAACAAGCGACCAGGAGCAGACAGCCTGAAGACAATGATCAGAGAGAGACAATACAAAGAGATGCAGTGGGAAGATGATGAGTCATGGTTTAATCCGTGAAAGGCAGTGTTCGTGGAGATGACTCAATGTGGACATAATAAATTTTGGGCTCTCGCAACCGCAGCATCAAGACACAGCTACTGGCCACGACAGGTATGTGAGGACAGAGGCTGCCTAGTCAGCCAACACAAAATCCCAACAGTGGAACACTTGGAGGACTGCCTTCCTCAGTCCAAGATGCTTAGTCCATAGGGGACGAGAAGAAAGCATTGACCACATGTATTCTTCTCAACCCACATTCCGCAGGCCTGCGTCCGGTGAGTTGGTGGAGTTTCTCCATTCACAGGCACAACAGTCACTCACGGATCACTTCCCCCTAAATAAATTACCCTCAGGTTAGAAAACAGAATGAGTTTAACGAATACAGAGAGGTGACAGAGACTTAGATCCAATGCAAAGATGGAAGAATCAATTGATTCCCAGGTAAAGGAAGAAGGAGTAATTACGACTAGGCAGTCAGAGTGAAACCTCTACATAGAACACGCCCGATGCGGGTTGGAAAGCAGTGGCCTGGATACTCGCTGTGCATCAGAAAACATATGAGATATCAGAGATTCTCAAACCACAGAGATCAAACTGATAAAGATAAAAGCACCTAAAGAACTCCTGAAGAGAAGATTGGCTGGAGACTGGATGCAAATTTCGGGACCTGGTAGAAGTGGAGGATCCAATTAGGAACTGGGAGCAACAAGCCTAGAAATAAGGACGCAAATTCTAAGAGAGAAGGCAGAATGATGGAACATGAGAGTGAGCTTATGGAATCTCTAAGGAAATGAAAGAGGTGCCTCTTGTAGGTGAAGTACGAGTGAGAGAAAGAAAAGAGGGCTGATCCTAGATTGGAGATATCAGGGCTGAAAAGGAACCTCATCTGTGAGCAGAGAAAGTGGTCCAGAATCAGAGGCACAGAGGAATCCCAACACCTTCCACAGAAGCGGAGCATCTAAAGACATAGTGCCATTCCCCCTGGAAAATCTAGGCATGGAGGTATTCTCTTTAGGCAAATAGGCATTGGAGAATAGTTTGTCCATATCCCAATCACTGACTTCAAGAGGAAAAGCTATACCAGCTCTCGAAGCAGGCCAGATAGCTCAAGCAACAGGAGCCAAGCCAAAATCCTTATCCCCTGCATTTCTGAACAATGACAGATCAGCGGTTCTGTATAGAACCAGAGGTGGTCAGAAGTCAATGGTTGGGTCCCGGGTTGTGTCCGTCAGTTCAGAGGCGCCCTTCAGATCAACTCATGATTTCAGGGCCTTGGCATTGACTCTGTTCTCAGGTTCTCTGCTCAGGGGCAAGTAAGCTTCTCCCTCTCCAGCTCCACCCCCTGATTGGGATCTCTCTGCCTCTCTGCCCTAACGTGCATGTGCACGTTGGATAAGATAACAAAGACAAAAACAGTGCACAATAATTGACTGGGGCCAAAGGATGTTTTGTTGAATTTGGACCTAGGTGCCCTTGGAGGGCAGCCAGGTACAGACATCCTCCCACCATCCTAAAATGCCCGACCTTCGCTCAGAGCTTTCTTGTTCTTTCTCCTGTTTGTTGACTTCCTGGATCTCCTCACCAACCTACACTATCCGCTGTCTGTCGTGCTGTACTGACCCCTTGTTAACACATTGTGCATCCTCTCGGGGCTCCATTGGAACATGCCCTTCTTCCTCAAGAGGCACTGTTTGCTTATCGCATGTAACCATTTGGGGGATGGTCATGAGAGGGTGAAGGCAGGCTTGTGCTGCCACATCTCCATGCAGTTCCACAGAGGGTAGCTGATCCACCCTGAGGGAGTGCTCAAGGTTCTTCCACATTGGAATCCGCTTCAATGCGTCCTTTTGCACATACAAGTTGTCTTCCTTAAACGGGCACGGAAGTCTTTCAGATGGCTTCACTTGGGCTAAGGGTCTCTTCCAACATGCTCTCCATTGGCTACTGTGGACTCCAAGAACATGAGTCCGTCCTGGACCTAAGGTTCTAGGGTGTAGAGTCTGCCTTGGGTGCATGGTCTTTTTGGAAGATTGGGAGGCCTTGTTGGCACTGTTTCTGGAGATGCTCGAGGAACTCGTGTGCTTGCTGTTGAAGACTCCAGACATGTCTTTGGCACGGTTGAGGGGATTCACTTGGAGCTTCCCTTGTGTGGCCCTTTTCCTGTTGAGATGCTCCGTAATTTGGTGGAAGGGTCTCACCCTTTCGCAGGGCTCGGTTTTCCTCCCCTGAGGCTTTGCTTGCGGTCTTTTAGTATCTTGGCCTGTCGTGGATAAGATGGAATGCGGGATCCTTGCTGTCTCTGACCCCAGAAGGCTGGTGCAGACACTCACGACCAAACACTACGAATGGGCCATAGAGGAGGTGACACCGACTCGCTTTGCAAACTGCCTTGGTGGGAGACCCAGGCGGCTCCAGCGGTTTGGGACGGCTTGGGGTCCTCTTGGCCCACTCATGACTATTCCAGTCAAGTGTAGTGATCAGGCCTGGGTTGATGAGGAGTGATTGCTATGACCTCAAAGCTTTGTGACATCCCAGATGCTGGCTTCACTGAAGCCGCTGTCCCCCTCCCATGACCTTGGTGTCCTATGGCTTTAAGTAGGAAGCCCCGGGAGGACAGAACAAGAGCCCTCTGAACCTGATCAAGAACTCAAGATGTCTTGTGGGTTAATGTACAACTTCCCCTTTCTGGAGACATAGAGGAAGGAAATGACATTCAGTATACCTTCCTTTAAGCCAACATATCCCCGGAGACGGCAGGTATCCTTTTCCACTACAATTTCTAGATATCTCAAGTTAAGGTGAGTCCTCGCGGGTATGAGCAGCTCTCCATGGGGTTTGTGGTTCCGGTGGGTGAGAGCGTACTTTGTCAGCCTCTTTTCCTATGGGTCAATGATGACTAAGGTACGGAAAGTCGCTTTCCGAGATAAAAGGTGAGGTCATCGATATATGGTGCCGTCTGTGGCCTCGTCTCCTCGTTTTCTGAAACACACGGCTAAGGGATGAGGCCTCTGCTTACCTGGCTTTCCCTTAAATACCTTTGCAAACTATTCGAGGAGAGTGACCTTCTTCATCTGATCTAACTCTCAATGAAGATGCCTGGACGGAACCCGTTGTCATTAGTAGTTAACTGTCCTTGTTGTGGTAACGGGTAAGACATGTGGACCAAGTCTCTTTGAGCAGAAAAAAAGGGACGCCGTATACCGACGGCTTGCAAGGCTCAATCCAGCAGAACGTTGGAGTGAGCCGCAATGCCCTTGCAGGGACTAGTGGATCAGGAAGTGTGGGTCCATTTCGGCACCACAGTATTCCGCTGCCATCGAAGTGAATGATCACCTGGACCTTGCCTGACAAGGATGTCCCATGCCCTGTTTGAGAAATGGAAAAGGCAAGCAGACAAAGGGAAATACCTTATGGCTTCCCACAATATGTGCCTCGGGAGGAATACCTTGGCCCTAGTAGAGGAAGGAATAATGAAGGGTTAGAAGTCAGAGAAGGAGACCCACCAGGAGTGACTCAGGACACTGAGAATCCAGCTGAGGGTTACCGAAAAGAGAACTGCTTAATGGGTGGTCAGGAGTTGTGGCATATATTAGGAGGAGCACTAGGACGTCCATGCTACTAAAGCATCCGTGAATACTCTGTCAAAAACGAATGATGGATGATAGGTAGGCTTTCTCAACAGAACAGCAACAACAACAACAACAATTCACAGGAAAACAATGTGGCCCTCTCAAAACCAAAGGAAGTCACAGGGAGAAAGAAAAGAATTATATTGTTTATTATCTTTCCTTATTGAAATGACATGGGTGGGTTGCCTAAAATGTCCTTCTTTCAATTGGATCTTCATCCTTGTGAATTAGAATTTACTCGCTTCTTCCATCTCTGTATTTGATGAGAGGACATGAATGCCTTCACTAAATACCTAGAAGCGTGGCCCAGGAAAATGACTTGACCTGGCCTTCTGTGTGTTGGCAGCGGTTGGATTACGGCTTCAAATGCTTCCGTCGCTACTAGAGAGCTGAGATTTTGTAGGTTTCCTGACCTAATCTTGGAAGTTTCTATGTGTCTTGAAATTTATCCTTTTCCCTCAGTTCTTGGATTTGCTAGCATAAATGTGTGGATGTGCCTTTTCGGTTATTCTTTGTTCCTAGCTACCAGTTGTCATGTGGTTTCATACTTGCAGCTGTGTGCTTGTCTCCCTGTTTTATCCCAGTAATGGCTTCTGCGGTTTGTTCGTGTTGTTAAAACTCAAGTGTGAAATCTCCTGAATTTTTTCGTATTGGTTTGTTTGTATTTCCTTCATTTTGATAATCACATGTCTGAGTTGAATTTCTCTGTTAACTTTGGAGTTCGGTTTTTCTTCATTTGTTCCTTCAGTCGTCCCGTTAGGTGGCTTTCTTTTTCGGTATTTTTAAAGTTTGGAAATGCATGCATTTAACCCTATATTGTTTCCCCATAAAATGTTTTGGCATCCTCCTCTAAGTTTCTTAGAATTCCTTCGTTCATGGCTCTTTCTGCTTTTCCTTTGGAAATTCTTTCTTGCATTCTTTGCTAGTTCGTGAGTCTGTTGTGTTTTCCACTCTTAGTGGCTGGCTGTATTTCCAATTTGAAAGTGATATCTTCCTGTTTTTATACCTTCGTGATCATAAGTGCACAGGATAGGTTTTGACTTCTCTTCCATGAATTACGACTGTATTTGGATTCGAGCTCATGACCTGCGATAGACAAAGTTAGGTCTGCCGCTGGGAAGAGCATATCTTATTGTCCTCAGAGACGCAATCTTACTCAGGGATCCCCAAAGTTCAGGTGGTCTCGCATGCCCATGTTGACCTCTGTTATTCCTTAGCACCTTCCCATGCAGATGATCTGTCCTGTGCTTAACGTGGATATCATAGTTGCCAACAGTATTGGATAAAAGTCGCCATCTCCGTTCCAGTGTGTTCGTAGGCTTCCAACGTTTAGATACACCCTTGTTCGTGGTGTATATGTTGGCAATACTTCCAGGTTTCTGTTGTTTTGATGCTCTATCAAGACAAAACACCTTCCGCTTAGCTTTTGTCTCTCGAAGGCATAAAATCACTCACGCTGACTTAGGCACAAACACTTTGGCTCTCTGCTCCTTGGGAATAGCATAACCTACGTCTTCCCAATTTCTTCACTTGCAAGCTATGAGGATATTTATAGTCGAAGGAAATCTCCTTTGGGCACCAGAAGGACGAGCTTGTTTAATATTTGCTGTTTTCTTATGGATGTTTTCTAATTTTTTTTTTTGTTTTGATTTGGAATTTCAACCACTCTTACAAACTGTTTTTATTGATGGGAGACTTTAGACCTGAGTAATGAATGTATTAATGATAGGTAATAGTTCACTTTCTCATTTCGGTTGGCTTCTCACTTGGATTCTATTTGCCTTTCACCTATATGGTATATTCTTGGGGTTGCTTTATTGGTACGATTCCTCCCCTCTTCCCCATCTTTTGCATGTCTTATCTTTGTGTGCGTTCATGTGTGTGTCATGTGCATGTGTTAATGTGGTATGGTGTGTGTGTGTTTCACATCACAATTATTATTAAAATACGAGAGAATGGAATTCGGTCTCTTGTGGGTAGCAATTCAATTTGACATGCCTTGAAAACCACGTTCCATCAGTTTCAGGAAATCTCCTGTAAGGAATGTCATCTCTTGTCCTCTTCAAGTAACCGGTGTTCTCAGAAAACTGCCTTCCAACAAACACCACCATTTGAATTCCTCATTAGAGTTATACTGTTTGTCCCAATACCCTTTCTTTTTGTAGGTTTCTTGACTGTCATGAGTTAGTGAAATCGTCTGCTTGTTGTCTTTCTGAGTTGATAGATGTGACAAAGCCCAATGCTCTCCGCAAGTCTGCCATAAGAGACAAGTGAAAGAATTCCTTCTCGCTTATGTCTCAGTACGATTTCTGGTGACATGGAGGACAGTGAGAGGGTAGTAGTGTCTAATAACCTCATGTTTCTTCTGCCATGAAGGCAACAGGAAGATGACCACAACAACTGCAGTGGGGTGGAAATTGACCTGAAGCCTACAAGGTAAACTCCACAGCGAAAGAGCATGGAAGTTGAAGAGATGATGGGAGAAGGTTGGCGACATGGCTCAGGGGAGATTTGGTTGGTTCGTGGATCAGAGGGCTGTAGTCCATGCAGAGGACCAATGCACCGGAGAGCAGGGCTCTCTGGGAACGCACAAGGAATATGTTTCCCAGTGCTGTTCTCTATGATACGCAAGGGTCTGAAGGGCTTGAGTACTTGAAAACACAAGTGTTGAGGGCTGTAGTATTCTTATCAGCAGGCTTGGCAGACATCGATTTGAAAGAACACCATCTTTTTCCTGCATATGACACCAACAAGCGACCAGGAGCAGACAGCCTGGGGACAATGATCAAAGAGAGCCAATACCAGAGACGCAGTGGGAAGATGATGAGTCGTGGGAGTTATTCCGTGAAAGGCAGTGTTCGTGGAGATGACTCAATGTGGACATAATAAATTTTGGGCTCTCACAACCGCAGCATCAAGACACAGCTACTGGCCACGACAGGTATGTGAGGACAGAGGCTGCCTAGTCAGCCAACACGAAATCCCAACAGTGGAACACTTGGAGGACAGCCTTCTTCAGTCCAAGATGCTTAGTCCATAGGGGACGAGAAGAAAGCATTGAGCACATGTTCTCTTCTCAACCCACATTCTGCTGGCCTGTGTCCGGTGAGTTGGTGGAGTTTCTCCTTTCACAGGCACAACAGTCACTCACGGATCACTTCCCCCTAAATAAATTACCCTCAGGTTAGAAAACAGAATGAGTTTAACGAATACAGTGAGGTGACAGAGACTTAGATCCAATGCAAAGATGGAAGAATCAATTGATTCCCAGGTAAAGGAAGAAGGAGTAATTACGACTAGGCAGTCAGAGTGAAACCTCTACATAGAACACGCCCGATGCGGGTTGGAAAGCAGTGGCCTGGATTCTCGCTGTGCATCAGAAAACATATGAGATATCAGAGAGTCTCAAACCACAGAGATAAAACTGATAAAGATAAAGCACGTAAAGAACTCCTGAAGAGAAGATTGGCTGGAGACTGAATGCAAATTTCGGGAACCTGGTAGAAGTGGAGGATCCAATATGGAACTGGGAGCAACAAGCCTAGAAATAAGGACGCAAATTCTAAGAGAGAAGGCAGAATGATGGAACAAGAGAGTGAGCTTATGGAATCTCTAAGGAAATGAAAGAGGTGCCCC
Organism: Mustela nivalis; assembly: GCF_964662115.1. NCBI lineage: Eukaryota > Metazoa > Chordata > Mammalia > Carnivora > Mustelidae > Mustela > Mustela nivalis. Next base: position 102,620 of record NW_028135608.1, read on the forward strand.
TTGTAGGTGAAGTACTAGTGAGAGAAAGAAAAGAGGGCTGATCCTAGATTGGAGATATCAGGGCTGAAAAGGAACCTCATCTGTGAGCAGAGAAAGTGGTCCAGAATCAGAGGCACAGAGGAATCCCAACACCTTCCACAGAAGCGGAGCATCTAAAGACATAGTGCCATTCCCCCTGGAAAATCTAGGCATGGAGGTATTCTCTTTAGGCAAATAGGCATCGGAGAATAGTTTGTCCATATCCCAATCACTGACTTCAAGAGGAAAAGCTATACCAGCTCTGGAAGCAGGCCAGATAGCTCAAGCAACAGGAGCCAAGCCAAAATCCTTATCCCCTGCATTTCTGAACAATGACAGATCAGCGGTTCTGTATAGAACCAGAGGTGGTCAGAAGTCAATGGTTGGGTCCCGGGTTGTGTCCATCAGTTCAGAGGCGCCCTTCAGATCAACTCATGATTCCAGGGCCTTGGCATTGACTCTGTTCTCAGGTTCTCTGCTCAGAAGCAAGTAAGCTTCTCCCTCTCCAGCTCCACCCCCTGATTGGGATCTCTCTGCCTCTCTGCACAAACGTGCATGTGCACGTTGGATAAGATAACAAAGACAAAAACAGTGCACAATATTGACTGGGGCCAAAGGATGTTTTATTGAATTTGGACCTAGGTGCCCTTGGAGGGCAGCCAGGTACAGACATCCTCCCACCATCCTAAAATGCCCGACCTTCGCTCAGAGCTCCCTGGTTCTTTCTCCTGTTCATTGCCTTCCTGGATCTCCTCACCAACCTACAGCATCCGCTGTCTGTCGTGCTGTACTGACCCCTTGTTAACACATGGTGCATCCTCTCGGGGCTCCATTGGAACATGCCCATCTTCCTAAAGAGGCACTGTTTGCTTATCGCATGTAACCATTTGGGGGATGGTCATGAGAGGGTGAAGGCAGGCTTGTGCTGCCACATCTCCATGCAGTTCCACAGAGGGTAGCTGATCCACCCTGAGGGAGTGCTCAAGGTTCTTCCACATTGGAATCCTCTTCAATGCGTCCTTTTGCACATACAAGTTGGCTTCCTGAAACGGGCACGGAAGTCTTTCTGATGGCTTCACTTGGGCTATGGGTCTCTTCCAACATGCTCTCCATTGGCTACTGTGGACTCTAAGAACATGAGTCCGTCCTGGACCTAAGGTTCTAGGGTGTAGAGTGTGCCTTGGATGCATGGTCTTTTTGGAAGATTGGGAGGCCTTGTTGGCACCGTTTCTGGAGACGCTCGAGGAACTCGTGTGCTTGCTGTGGAAGACTCCAGACATGTCTTTGGCACGGTTGCGGGGGTTCACTTGGAGCTTCCCTTGGGTGGCCCTTTTCCTGTTGAGATGCTCCGTGATTTGGTGGGAGGGTCTCACCCTTTCGCAGGGCTCGGTTTTCCTCCCCTGAGGCTTTGCTTGCGGTCTTTTAGTATCTTGGCCTGTCGTGGAAAAGATGGAATGCGGGATCCTTGCCTTTCTCCGACCACAGAAGGCTGGTGCTGACACTCACGACCAAACACTACGAATTGGGCCATGGAGGAGGTGACACCGACTCGCTTTGCAAACTGCATTGGTGAGAGACCCAGGCGGCTCCAGCGGTTTGGGATGGCTTGGGGTCCTCTTGGCCCACTCATGACTAATCCAGTTAGTGTAGTGATCAGGCCTGGGTTGATGAGGAGTGATTACTATGACCTCAAAGCTTTGTGACATCCCAGATGCTGGCTTCACTGAAGCCGCTGTCCCCCTCCCATGACCTTGGTGTCCTATGGCTTTAAGTAGGAAGCCCCGGGAGGACAGAACAAGAGCCCTCTGAACCTGATCAAGAACTCAGGATGCCTTGTGGGTTAATGTACAACTTCCCCTTTCTGGAGACATAGAGGAAGGAAATGACATTCAGTATACCTTCCTTTAAGCCAACATATCCCCGGAGACGGCAGGTATCCTTTTCCACTACAATTTCTAGATATCTCAAGAAAAGGTGAGGCCTCGCGGGTATGAGCAGCTCTCCATGGGGTTTGTGGTTCCGGTGGGTGAGAGCGTACTTTGTCAGCATCTTTTTCTATGGGTCAATGATGACTAAGGTACGGAAAGTCGCTTTCCGAGGTAAAAGGTGAGGGCATCGATATATGGTGCCGTCTGTGGCCTCGTCTCCTCGTGTTCTGAAACACGCGGCTAAGGTATGAGGCCTCTGTCTACCTGGCTTTCCCTTAAATACCTTTGCAAACTATTCGAGGAGAGTGACCTTCTGCATCTGACCTAACTCTCAATGAAGATGCCTGGACCGAACCCGTTGTCATTAGTAGTTAACTGTCCTTGTTGTGGTAACGGGTATAGACATGTGGACCAAGTCTCTTTAGTCAGAAAAAAAGGGACGCCGTATACCGACGGTTTGCAAGGCCCATTCCAGCAGACCGTTGGAGTGAGCCGCAATGCCTTTGCAGGGATTAGTGGATCAGGAAGTTTGGGTCCATTTCGGCAGCACAGTATTCCATTGCCGTCGAAGTGAATGAACACCTGGACCTTGCCTTGACAAGGATGTCCCATACCCTGTGTTGAGAAATGGAAAAGGCAAGCAGACAAAGGGAAATATCATATGGCTTCCCACAATATGTGCCTCGGGAGGAATACCTTGGCCCTAGTAGAGGAAGGAATAATGAAGGGTTAGAAGTCAGAGAAGGAGACCCACCAGGAGTGACTCAGGACACTGAGAATCCAGCTGAGGGTTACCGAAAAGAGAACTGCTTAATGGGTGGTCAGGAGTTGTGGCATATATTAGGAGGAGCACTAGGACGTCCATGCTACTAAAGCATCCGTGAATACTCTGTCAAAAACGAATGATGGATGATAGGTAGGCTTTCTCAACAGAACAGCAACAACAACAACAACAATTCACAGGAAAACAATGTGGCCCTCTCAAAACCAAAGGAAGTCACAGGGAGAAAGAAAAGAATTATATTGTTTATTATCTTTCCTTATTGAAATGACATGGGTGGGTTGCCTAAAATGTCCTTCTTTCAATTGGATCTTCATCCTTGTGAATTAGAATTTACTCGCTTCTTCCATCTCTGTATTTGATGAGAGGACATGAATGCCTTCACTAAATACCTAGAAGCGTGGCCCAGGAAAATGACTTGACCTGGCCTTCTGTGTGTTGGCAGCGGTTGGATTACGGCTTCAAATGCTTCCATCGCTACTAGAGAGCTGAGATTTTGTAGGTTTCCTGACCTAATCTTGGAAGTTTCTATGTGTCTTGAAATTTATCCTTTTCCCTCAGTTCTTGGATTTGCTAGCATAAATGTGTGGATGTGCCTTTTCGGTTATTCTTTGTTCCTAGCTACCAGTTGTCATGTGGTTTCATACTTGCAGCTGTGTGCTTGTCTCCCTGTTTTATCCCAGTAATGGCTTCTGCGGTTTGTTCGTGTTGTTAAAACTCAAGTGTGAAATCTCCTGAATTTTTTCGTATTGGTTTGTTTGTATTTCCTTCATTTTGATAATCACATGTCTGAGTTGAATTTCTCTGTTAACTTTGGAGTTCGGTTTTTCTTCATTTGTTCCTTCAGTCGTCCCGTTAGGTGGCTTTCTTTTTCGGTATTTTTAAAGTTTGGAAATGCATGCATTTAACCCTATATTGTTTCCCCATAAAATGTTTTGGCATCCTCCTCTAAGTTTCTTAGAATTCCTTCGTTCATGGCTCTTTCTGCTTTTCCTTTGGAAATTCTTTCTTGCATTCTTTGCTAGTTCGTGAGTCTGTTGTGTTTTCCACTCTTAGTGGCTGGCTGTATTTCCAATTTGAAAGTGATATCTTCCTGTTTTTATACCTTCGTGATCATAAGTGCACAGGATAGGTTTTGACTTCTCTTCCATGAATTACGACTGTATTTGGATTCGAGCTCATGACCTGCGATAGACAAAGTTAGGTCTGCCGCTGGGAAGAGCATATCTTATTGTCCTCAGAGACGCAATCTTACTCAGGGATCCCCAAAGTTCAGGTGGTCTCGCATGCCCATGTTGACCTCTGTTATTCCTTAGCACCTTCCCATGCAGATGATCTGTCCTGTGCTTAACGTGGATATCATAGTTGCCAACAGTATTGGATAAAAGTCGCCATCTCCGTTCCAGTGTGTTCGTAGGCTTCCAACGTTTAGATACACCCTTGTTCGTGGTGTATATGTTGGCAATACTTCCAGGTTTCTGTTGTTTTGATGCTCTATCAAGACAAAACACCTTCCGCTTAGCTTTTGTCTCTCGAAGGCATAAAATCACTCACGCTGACTTAGGCACAAACACTTTGGCTCTCTGCTCCTTGGGAATAGCATAACCTACGTCTTCCCAATTTCTTCACTTGCAAGCTATGAGGATATTTATAGTCGAAGGAAATCTCCTTTGGGCACCAGAAGGACGAGCTTGTTTAATATTTGCTGTTTTCTTATGGATGTTTTCTAATTTTTTTTTTTGTTTTGATTTGGAATTTCAACCACTCTTACAAACTGTTTTTATTGATGGGAGACTTTAGACCTGAGTAATGAATGTATTAATGATAGGTAATAGTTCACTTTCTCATTTCGGTTGGCTTCTCACTTGGATTCTATTTGCCTTTCACCTATATGGTATATTCTTGGGGTTGCTTTATTGGTACGATTCCTCCCCTCTTCCCCATCTTTTGCATGTCTTATCTTTGTGTGCGTTCATGTGTGTGTCATGTGCATGTGTTAATGTGGTATGGTGTGTGTGTGTTTCACATCACAATTATTATTAAAATACGAGAGAATGGAATTCGGTCTCTTGTGGGTAGCAATTCAATTTGACATGCCTTGAAAACCACGTTCCATCAGTTTCAGGAAATCTCCTGTAAGGAATGTCATCTCTTGTCCTCTTCAAGTAACCGGTGTTCTCAGAAAACTGCCTTCCAACAAACACCACCATTTGAATTCCTCATTAGAGTTATACTGTTTGTCCCAATACCCTTTCTTTTTGTAGGTTTCTTGACTGTCATGAGTTAGTGAAATCGTCTGCTTGTTGTCTTTCTGAGTTGATAGATGTGACAAAGCCCAATGCTCTCCGCAAGTCTGCCATAAGAGACAAGTGAAAGAATTCCTTCTCGCTTATGTCTCAGTACGATTTCTGGTGACATGGAGGACAGTGAGAGGGTAGTAGTGTCTAATAACCTCATGTTTCTTCTGCCATGAAGGCAACAGGAAGATGACCACAACAACTGCAGTGGGGTGGAAATTGACCTGAAGCCTACAAGGTAAACTCCACAGCGAAAGAGCATGGAAGTTGAAGAGATGATGGGAGAAGGTTGGCGACATGGCTCAGGGGAGATTTGGTTGGTTCGTGGATCAGAGGGCTGTAGTCCATGCAGAGGACCAATGCACCGGAGAGCAGGGCTCTCTGGGAACGCACAAGGAATATGTTTCCCAGTGCTGTTCTCTATGATACGCAAGGGTCTGAAGGGCTTGAGTACTTGAAAACACAAGTGTTGAGGGCTGTAGTATTCTTATCAGCAGGCTTGGCAGACATCGATTTGAAAGAACACCATCTTTTTCCTGCATATGACACCAACAAGCGACCAGGAGCAGACAGCCTGGGGACAATGATCAAAGAGAGCCAATACCAGAGACGCAGTGGGAAGATGATGAGTCGTGGGAGTTATTCCGTGAAAGGCAGTGTTCGTGGAGATGACTCAATGTGGACATAATAAATTTTGGGCTCTCACAACCGCAGCATCAAGACACAGCTACTGGCCACGACAGGTATGTGAGGACAGAGGCTGCCTAGTCAGCCAACACGAAATCCCAACAGTGGAACACTTGGAGGACAGCCTTCTTCAGTCCAAGATGCTTAGTCCATAGGGGACGAGAAGAAAGCATTGAGCACATGTTCTCTTCTCAACCCACATTCTGCTGGCCTGTGTCCGGTGAGTTGGTGGAGTTTCTCCTTTCACAGGCACAACAGTCACTCACGGATCACTTCCCCCTAAATAAATTACCCTCAGGTTAGAAAACAGAATGAGTTTAACGAATACAGTGAGGTGACAGAGACTTAGATCCAATGCAAAGATGGAAGAATCAATTGATTCCCAGGTAAAGGAAGAAGGAGTAATTACGACTAGGCAGTCAGAGTGAAACCTCTACATAGAACACGCCCGATGCGGGTTGGAAAGCAGTGGCCTGGATTCTCGCTGTGCATCAGAAAACATATGAGATATCAGAGAGTCTCAAACCACAGAGATAAAACTGATAAAGATAAAGCACGTAAAGAACTCCTGAAGAGAAGATTGGCTGGAGACTGAATGCAAATTTCGGGAACCTGGTAGAAGTGGAGGATCCAATATGGAACTGGGAGCAACAAGCCTAGAAATAAGGACGCAAATTCTAAGAGAGAAGGCAGAATGATGGAACAAGAGAGTGAGCTTATGGAATCTCTAAGGAAATGAAAGAGGTGCCCCTTGTAGGTGAAGTACTAGTGAGAGAAAGAAAAGAGGGCTGATCCTAGATTGGAGATATCAGGGCTGAAAAGGAACCTCATCTGTGAGCAGAGAAAGTGGTCCAGAATCAGAGGCACAGAGGAATCCCAACACCTTCCACAGAAGCGGAGCATCTAAAGACATAGTGCCATTCCCCCTGGAAAATCTAGGCATGGAGGTATTCTCTTTAGGCAAATAGGCATCGGAGAATAGTTTGTCCATATCCCAATCACTGACTTCAAGAGGAAAAGCTATACCAGCTCTGGAAGCAGGCCAGATAGCTCAAGCAACAGGAGCCAAGCCAAAATCCTTATCCCCTGCATTTCTGAACAATGACAGATCAGCGGTTCTGTATAGAACCAGAGGTGGTCAGAAGTCAATGGTTGGGTCCCGGGTTGTGTCCATCAGTTCAGAGGCGCCCTTCAGATCAACTCATGATTCCAGGGCCTTGGCATTGACTCTGTTCTCAGGTTCTCTGCTCAGAAGCAAGTAAGCTTCTCCCTCTCCAGCTCCACCCCCTGATTGGGATCTCTCTGCCTCTCTGCACAAACGTGCATGTGCACGTTGGATAAGATAACAAAGACAAAAACAGTGCACAATATTGACTGGGGCCAAAGGATGTTTTATTGAATTTGGACCTAGGTGCCCTTGGAGGGCAGCCAGGTACAGACATCCTCCCACCATCCTAAAATGCCCGACCTTCGCTCAGAGCTCCCTGGTTCTTTCTCCTGTTCATTGCCTTCCTGGATCTCCTCACCAACCTACAGCATCCGCTGTCTGTCGTGCTGTACTGACCCCTTGTTAACACATGGTGCATCCTCTCGGGGCTCCATTGGAACATGCCCATCTTCCTAAAGAGGCACTGTTTGCTTATCGCATGTAACCATTTGGGGGATGGTCATGAGAGGGTGAAGGCAGGCTTGTGCTGCCACATCTCCATGCAGTTCCACAGAGGGTAGCTGATCCACCCTGAGGGAGTGCTCAAGGTTCTTCCACATTGGAATCCTCTTCAATGCGTCCTTTTGCACATACAAGTTGGCTTCCTGAAACGGGCACGGAAGTCTTTCTGATGGCTTCACTTGGGCTATGGGTCTCTTCCAACATGCTCTCCATTGGCTACTGTGGACTCTAAGAACATGAGTCCGTCCTGGACCTAAGGTTCTAGGGTGTAGAGTGTGCCTTGGATGCATGGTCTTTTTGGAAGATTGGGAGGCCTTGTTGGCACCGTTTCTGGAGACGCTCGAGGAACTCGTGTGCTTGCTGTGGAAGACTCCAGACATGTCTTTGGCACGGTTGCGGGGGTTCACTTGGAGCTTCCCTTGGGTGGCCCTTTTCCTGTTGAGATGCTCCGTGATTTGGTGGGAGGGTCTCACCCTTTCGCAGGGCTCGGTTTTCCTCCCCTGAGGCTTTGCTTGCGGTCTTTTAGTATCTTGGCCTGTCGTGGAAAAGATGGAATGCGGGATCCTTGCCTTTCTCCGACCACAGAAGGCTGGTGCTGACACTCACGACCAAACACTACGAATTGGGCCATGGAGGAGGTGACACCGACTCGCTTTGCAAACTGCATTGGTGAGAGACCCAGGCGGCTCCAGCGGTTTGGGATGGCTTGGGGTCCTCTTGGCCCACTCATGACTAATCCAGTTAGTGTAGTGATCAGGCCTGGGTTGATGAGGAGTGATTACTATGACCTCAAAGCTTTGTGACATCCCAGATGCTGGCTTCACTGAAGCCGCTGTCCCCCTCCCATGACCTTGGTGTCCTATGGCTTTAAGTAGGAAGCCCCGGGAGGACAGAACAAGAGCCCTCTGAACCTGATCAAGAACTCAGGATGCCTTGTGGGTTAATGTACAACTTCCCCTTTCTGGAGACATAGAGGAAGGAAATGACATTCAGTATACCTTCCTTTAAGCCAACATATCCCCGGAGACGGCAGGTATCCTTTTCCACTACAATTTCTAGATATCTCAAGAAAAGGTGAGGCCTCGCGGGTATGAGCAGCTCTCCATGGGTTTTGTGGTTCCGGTGGGTGAGAGCGTACTTTGTCAGCATCTTTTTCTATGGGTCAATGATGACTAAGGTACGGAAAGTCGCTTTCCGAGGTAAAAGGTGAGGGCATCGATATATGGTGCCGTCTGTGGCCTCGTCTCCTCGTGTTCTGAAACACGTGGCTAAGGTATGAGGCCTCTGTCTACCTGGCTTTCCCTTAAATACCTTTGCAAACTATTGGAGGAGAGTGACCTTCTACATCTGAGCTAACTCTCAATGAAGATGCCTGGACCGAACCCGTTGTCATTAGTAGTTAACTGTCCTTGTTGTGGTAACGGGTATAGACATGTGGACCAAGTCTCTTTAGTCAGAAAAAAAGGGACGCCGTATACCGACGGATTGCAAGGCCCATTCCAGCAGACCGTTGGAGTGAGCCGCAATGCCCTTGCAGGGACTAGTGGATCAGGAAGTTTGGGTCCATTTCGGCACCACAGTATTCCGCTGCCGTCGAAGAGAATGAACACCTGGACCTTGCCTTGACAAGGATGTCCCATGCCCTGTGTTGAGAAATGGAAAAGGCAAGCAGACAAATGGAAATATCATATGGCTTCCCACAATATGTGCCTTGGGAGGAATACCTTGGCCCTAGTAGAGGAAGGAATAATGAAGGGTTAGAAGTCAGAGAAGGAGACCCACCAGGAGTGACTCAGGACACTGAGAATCCAGCTGAGGGTTACCGAAAAGAGAACTGCTTAATGGGTTGTCAGGAGTTGTGGCATATATTAGGAGGAGCACTAGGACGTCCATGCTACTAAAGCATCCGTGAATACTCTGTCAAAAACGAATGATGGATGATAGGCAGGCTTTCTCAACAGAACAGCAACAACAACAACAACAATTCACAGGAAAACAATGTGGCCCTCTCAAAACCAAAGGAAGTCACAGGGAGAAAGAAAAGAATTATATTGTTTATTATCTTTCCTTATTGAAATGACATGGGTGGGTTGCCTAAAATGTCCTTCTTTGAATTGGATCTTTATCCTTGTGAATTAGAGTTTACCCGCTTCTTCCATCTCTGGATTTGATGAGAGGACATGAATGCCTTCACTAAATACCTAGAAGCGTGGCCCAGGAAAATGACTTGACCTGGTCTTCTGTGTGTTGGCAGGCGTTGGATTATGGCTTCAAATGCTTCCGTCACTACTAGAGAGCTGAGATTTTGTAGGTTTCCTGACCTAATCTTGGAAGTTTCTATGTGTCTTGAAATTTATCCTTTTCTCTCAGTTCTTGGATTTGCTAGCATAATTGTGTGGATGTGCCTTTTCGGTTATTCTTTTTTCCTAGCTACCAGTTTTCATGTGATTTCATACTTGCAGGTGGGTGCTTGTCTCCCTGTGTTATCCCAGTAATGGCTTCTGCGGTTTGTTCGTGTTGTTAAAACTCAAGTGTGAAATCTCCTGTATTTTTTCGTAATGGTTTGTTTGTATTTCCTTCATTTTGATAATCACATGTCTAGTTGAATTTCTCTGTTAACTTTGGAGTTCGGTTTTTCTTCATTTGTTCCTTCAGTCGTCCTGTTAGGTGGCTTTCTTTTTCGGTATTTTTAAAGTTTGGAAATGCATGCATTTAACCCTATATTGTTTCCCCATAAAATGTTTTGGCATCCTCCTCTAAGTTTCTTAGAATTCCTTCGTTCATGGCTCTTTCTGCTTTTCCTTTGGAAATTCTTTCTTGCATTCATTGCTAGTTCGTGAGTCTGTTGTGTTTTCCACTCTTAGTGGCTGGCTGTATTTCCAATTTGAAAGTGATATCTTCCTGTTTTCATACCTTCGTGATCATAAGTGCACAGGATAGGTTTTGACTTCTCTTCCATGAATTACGACTGTATTTCGATTCGAGCTCATGACCTGCGATAGACAAAGTTAGGTCTGCTGCTGGGAAGAGCATATATTATTGTCCTCAGAGACGCAATCTTACTCAGGGATCACCAAAGTTCAGGTGGTCTCGAATGCCATGTGGACGTCTGTTATTCCTTAGCACCTTCCCATGCAGATGATCTGACCTGTGCTTAACGTGGATATCATAGTTGCCAACAGTATTGGATAAAAGTTGCCATCTCCGTTCCAGTGTGTTCATAGGCTTCCAACGTTTAGATACACCCTTGTTCGTGGTGTATATGTTGGCAATTCTTCCAGGTTTCTGTTGTTTTGATGCTCTATCAAGACAAAACACCTTCCGCTTAGCTTTTGACTCTTGAAGGCATAAAATCACTCACGCTAACTTAGGAACAAACACTTTGGCTCTCTGCTCCTTGGGAATAGCATAACCTACGTCTTCCCAATTTCTTCACTTGCAAGCTATGAGGATATTTATATTCGAAGGAAATCTCCTATGGGCTCCAGAAGGACGAGCTTGTTTAATATTTGCTGTTTTTTATGGATGTTTTCTATTTTTTTTTTGTTTTGATTTGGAATTTCAACCACTCTTACAAACTGTTTTTATTGATGGGAGACTTTAGACCTGAGTAATAAATGTATTAATGATAGGTAATAGTTCACTTTCTCATTTCGGTTGGCTTCTCACTTGGATTCTATTTGCCTTTCACCTCTATGGTATATTCTTGGGGTTGCTTCATTGGTACGATTTTTTGCTTCTTTCCCATCTTTTGCATGTCTTATCTTTGTGTGCGTTCATGTGTGTGTGCATGTGGATGTTTTAATGTGGTGTGGTGTGTGTGTGTTTCACATCACAATTATTATTAAAATACGAGAGAATGGAATTCGGTCTCTTGTGGGTAGCAATTCAATTTGACATGCCTTGAAAACTCACGTTCCATCAGTTTCAGGAAATCTCCTGCAAGGAATGTCATCTCTTGTCCTCTTCAAGTAACCAGTGTTCTCAGATAAATGCCTTCCAACAAACACCACCATTTGAATTCCTCATTAGAGTTATACTCTTTGTCCCAATACCCTTTCTTTTTGCAGGTTTCTTGACTTTCATGAGTTAGTGAAATCGACTGCTTGTTTTCTTTCTGAGATGATAGATGTGACAAAGCCCAATGCTCTCCGCAAGTCTGCCATTAGAGACAAGTGAAAGAATTCCTTCTCGCTTATGTCTCAGTACGATTTCTGGTGACATGGAAGACAGTGAGATGGTAGTAGGGTCTAATAACCTCATGTTTCTTCAGCCATGAAGGCAACAGGAAGATGACCACAACAACTGCAGTGGGGTGGAAATTGACCTGAAGCCTACAAGGTAAACTCCACAGCGAAAGAGCATGGAAGTTGAAGAGATGATGGGAGAAGGTTGGAGACATGGCTCAGGGGAGATTTGGTTGGTTCGTGGATCAGAGGGCTGTAGTCCATGCAGAGGACCAAAGCACAGGAGAGCAGGGCACTCTGGGAACGCACAAGGAATCTATTTCCCAGTGCTGTTCTCTATGACACGCAAGGGTCTGAAGGGCTTGAGTACTTGACAACACAAGTGTCGAGGGCTGTAGTTTTTTTATCAGCAGGCTTGGCAGACATCGATTTGAAAGAACACCATCTTTTTCCTGCATATGACACCAACAAGCGTCCAGAAGCTGACAGCCTGGGGACAATGATCAAAGAGAGCCCATACCAGAGACGCAGTGGGAAGATGATGAGTCGTGGGAGTTATTCCGTGAAAGGCAGTGTTCGTGGAGATGACTCAATGTGGACATAAAAAATTTTGGGCTCTCGCAACCGCAGCATCAAGACACAGCTACTGGCCACGACAGGTATGTGAGGACAGAGGCTGCCTAGTCAGCCAACACGAAATCCCAACAGTGGAACACTTGGAGGACTGCCTTCCTCAGTCCAAGATGCTTAGTGCATAGGGGACGAGAAGAAAGCATTGACCACATGTTCTCTTCTCAACCCACATTCCGCAGGCCTGCGTCTGGTGAGTTGGTGGAGTTTCTCCTTTCACAGGCCCAACAGTCACTCACGGATCACTTCCCCCTAAATAAATTACCCTCAGGTTAGACAACAGAATGAGTTTAACGAATACAGAGAGGTGACAGAGACTTAGATCCAATGCAAAGATGGAAGAATCAATTGATTCCCAGGTAAAGGAAGAAGGAGTAATTACGACTAGGCAGTCAGAGTGAAACCTCTACATAGAACACGCCCGATGCGGGTTGGAAAGCAGTGGCCTGGATACTCGCTGTGCATCAGAAAACATATGAGATATCAGAGAGTCTCAAACCACAGAGATAAAACTGATAAAGATAAAAGCACCTAAAGAACTCCTGAAGAGAAGATTGGCTGGAGACTGGATGCAAATTTCGGGAACCTGGTAGAAGTGGTGGATCCAATTAGGAACTGGGAGCAACAAGCCTAGAAATAAGGACGCAAATTCTAAGAGAGAAGGCAGAATGATGGAACATGAGAGTGAGCTTATGGAATCTCTAAGGAAATGAAAGAGGTGCCTCTTGTAGGTGAAGTACGAGTGAGAGAAAGAAAAGAGGGCTGATCCTAGATTGGAGATATCAGGGCTGAAAAGGAACCTCATCTGTGAGCAGAGAAAGTGGTCCAGAATCAGAGGCACAGAGGAATCCCAACACCTTCCACAGAAGCGGAGCATCTAAAGACATAGTGCCATTCCCCCTGGAAAATCTAGGCATGGAGGTATTCTCTTTAGGCAAATAGGCATTGGAGAATAGTTTGTCCATATCCCAATCACTGACATCAAGAGGAAAAGCTATACCAGCTCTGGAAGCAGGCCAGATAGCTCAAGGAACAGGAGCCAAGCCAAAATCCTTAACCCCTGCATTTCTGAACAATGACAGATCAGCGGTTCTGTATAGAACCAGAGGTGGTCAGAAGTCAAAGGTTGGGTCCCGGGTTGTGTCCATCAGTTCAGAGGCGCCATTCAGATCAACTCATGATTCCAGGGCCTTGGCACTGACTCTGTTCTCAGGTTCTCTGCTCAGGGGCAAGTAAGCTTCTCCCTCTCCAGCTCCACCCCCTGATTGGGATCTATCTGCCTCTCTGCCCAAACGTGCATGTGCACGTTGGATAAGATAACAAAGACAAAAACAGTGCACAATAATTGACTGGGGCCAAAGGATATTTTATTGAATTTGGACCTAGGTGCCCTTGGAGGGCAGCCAGGTACAGACATCCTCCCACCATCCTAAAATGCCCGACCTTCGCTCAGAGCTCCCTGGTTCTTTCTCCTGTTCATTGCCTTCCTGGATCTCCTCACCAACCTACAGCATCCGCTGTCTGTCGTGCTGTACTGACCCCTTGTTAACACATGGTGCATCCTCTCGGGGCTCCATTGGAACATGCCCATCTTCCTCAAGAGGCACTGTTTGCTTATCGCATGTAACCATTTGGGGGATGGTCATGAGAGGGTGAAGGCAGGCTTGTGCTGCCACATCTCCATGCAGTTTCACAGAGGGTAGCTGATCCACCCTGAGGGAGTGCTCAAGGTTCTTCCACATTGGAATCCTCTTCAATGCGTCCTTTTGCACATACAAGTTGGCTTCCTGAAACGGGCACGGAAGTTTTTCAGATGGCTTCACTTGGGCTATGGGTCTCTTCCAACATGCTGTCAGTTGGTTCCTGGGGACTCCAAGAACATGAGTCCGTCCTGGACCTAAGGTTCTAGGGTATAGAGTCTGCCTTGGGTGCATGGTCTTTTTGGAAGATCGGGAGTCCTTGTTGGCACCGTTTATGGAGACGCTCGAGGAACTCGTGTGCTTGCTGTGGAAGACTCCATACATGTCTTTGGCACGGTTGCGGGGGTTCACTTGGAGCTACCCTTGGGTGGCCCTTTTCCTGTTGAGATGCTCCGTGATTTGGTGGGATGGTCTCACCCTTTCTCAGGGCTCGGTTTTCCTCCCCTGAGGCTTTGCTTGCGGTCATTTAGTATCTTGGCCTGTCGTGGATAAGATGGAATGCGGGATCCTTGCCTTTCTCTGACCCCAGAAGGCTGGTGCTGACACTCACGACCAAACACTACGAATTGGGCCATGGAGGAGGTGACACCGACTCGCTTTGCAAACTGCCTTGGTGAGAGACCCAGGCGGCTCCAGCGGTTAGGGACGGCTTGTGGTCCTCTTGGCCCACTCATGACTTTTCCAGTCCAGTGTAGTAATCAGGCCTGGGTTGATGAGGAGTGATTGCATGACCTCAAAGCTTTGTGACATCCCAGATACTGGCTTCATTGAAGCCGCTGTCCCCCTCCCATAACCTTGATGTCCTATGGCTTTAAGTAGGAAGCCCCGGGAAGACAGAACAAGAGCCCTCTGAACCTGATCAAGAACTCAGGATGTCTTGTGGGTTAATGTACAACTTCCCCTTTTGGAGACATAGAGGAAGGAAATGACATTCAGTATACCTTCCTTTAAGCCAACATATCCCCGGAGACGGCAGGTATCCTTTTCCACTACAATTTCTAGATATCTCAAGAAAATGTGAGGCCTCGTGGGTATGAGCAGCCCTCCATGGGGTTTGTGGTTCCGGTGGGTGAGAGCGTACTATGTCAGCGTCTTTTCTTATGGGTCAATGATGACTAAGGTACGGAAAGTTGCTTTCCAAGGTAAAATGTGAGAGCATCGATATATGGTGCCGTCTGTGGCCTCGTCTCCTCGTGTTCTGAAACATGCGGCTAAGGGATGAGGCCTCTGTCTACCTGGCTTTCCCTTAAATACCTTTGCAAACTATTGGAGGAGAGTGACCTTCTGCATCTGAGCTAACTCTCAATGAAGATGCCTGGACCGAACCCGTTGTCATTAGTAGTTAACTGTCCTTGTTGTGGTAACGGGTATAGACATGTGGACCAAGTCTCTTTAGTCAGAAAAAAAGGGACGCCGTATACCGACGGATTGCAAGGCCCATTCCAGCAGACCGTTGGAGTGAGCCGCAATGCCCTTGCAGGGACTAGTGGATCAGGAAGTTTGGGTCCATTTCGGCACCCACAGTATTCCGCTGCCGTCGAAGTGAATGAACACCTGGACCTTGCCTTGACAAGGATGTCCCATGCCCTGTGTTGAGAAATGGAAAAGGCAAGCAGACAAAGGGAAATATCATATGGCTTCCCACCATATATGCCTCGGGAGGAATACCTTGGCCCTAGTAGAGGAAGGAATAATGAAGGGTTAGAAGTCAGAGAAGGAGACCCACCAGGAGTGACTCAGGACACTGAGAATCCAGCTGAGGGTTACCGAAAAGAGAACTGCTTAATGGGTGCTCAGGAGTTGTGGCATATATTAGGAGGAGCACTAGCACAGAATACTCTGTCAAAAACGAATGATAGATGATAGGCAGGCTATCTCAACAGAACAGCAACAACAACAACAACAATTCACAGGAAAACAATGTGGCCCTCTCAAAACCAAAGGAAGTCACAGGGAGAAAAGAAAAGAATTATATTGTTTATTATCTTTCCTTATTGAAATGACATGGGTGGGTTGCCTAAAATGTCCTTCTTTGAATTGGATCTTCATCCTTGTGAATTAGAGTTTACCCGCTTCTTCCATCTCTGGATTTGATGAGAGGACATGAATGTCTTCACTAAATACCTAGAAGCGTGGCCCAGGAAAATGACTTGACCTGGCCTTCTGTGTGTTGGCAGGGGTTGGATTATGGCTTCAAATGCTTCCGTCACTACTAGAGAGCTGAGATTTTGTAGGTTTCCTGACCTAATCTTGGAAGTTTCTATGTGTCTTGAAATTTATCCTTTTCTCTCAGTTCTTGGATTGCTGGCATAAATGTGTGGAAGTGTCTTTTCGGTTATTCTTTGTTCCTAGCTACCAGTTTTCATGTGGTTTCATACTTGCAGCTGGGTGCTTGTCTCCCTGTTTTATCCCAGTAATGGCTTCTGCGGTTTGCTCGTGTTGTTAAAACTCAAGTGAAATCTCCTGAATTTTTTCGTATTGGTTTGTTTGTATTTCCTTCATTTTGATAATCACATGTCTAGTTGAATTTCTCTGTTATCTTTGGAGTTCGGTTTTTCTTCATTTGTTCCTTCAGTCGTCCCGTTAGGTGGCTTTCTTTTTCGGTATTTTTAAAGTTTGGAAATGCATGCATTTAACCCTATATTGTTTCCCCATAAAATGTTTTGGCATCCTCCTCTAAGTTTCTTAGAATTCCTTCGTTCATGGCTCTTTCTGCTTTTCCTTTGGAAATTCTTTCTTGCATTCATTGCTAGCTCGTGAGTCTGTTGTGTTTTCCACTCTTAGTGGCTGGCTGTATTTCCAATTTGAAAGTGATATCTTCCTGTTTTCATATCTTCGTGATCATAAGTGCACAGGATAGGTTTTGACTTCTCTTCCATGAATTACGACTGTATTTGGATTCGAGCTCATGACCTGCGATAGACAAAGTTAGGTCTGCCGCTGGGAAGAGCATATCTTATTGTCCTCAGAGACGCAATCTTACTCAGGGATCCCCAAAGTTCAGGTGGTCTCGAATGCCCATGTGGACGTCTGTTATTCCTTAGCACCTTCCCATGCAGATGTTCTGACCTGTGCTTAACGTGGATATCATAGTTGCCGTCAGTATTGGATAAAAGTCGCCATATCCGTTCCAGTGTGTTTATAGGCTTCCAACGTTTAAATACACCCTTGTTCGTGGTGTATATGTTGGCAATACTTCCAGGTTTCTGTTGTTTTGATGCTCTATCAAGACAAAACAACTTCCGCTTAGCTTTTGTCTCTCGAAGGCATAAAATCACTCACGCTGACTTAGGCACAAACACTTTGGCTCTCTGCTCCTTGGGAATAGCATAACCTACGTCTTCCCAATTTCTTCACTTGCAGGCTATGAGGATTTTTATAGTAGAAGGAAATCCGCTATGGGCAACAGAAGGACGAGCTTGTTTAATATTTGCTCTTTTCTTATGGATGTTTTCTAATTTTTTTTTGTTTTGATTTGGAATTTTAACCACTCTTACAAACGGTTTTTATTGATGGGGGACTTTAGACCTGAGTAATGAATGTATTAATGATAGGTAATAGTTCACTTTCTCATTTCGGTTGGCTTCTCACTTGGATTCTATTTGCCTTTCAACTATATGGTATATTCTTGGGGTTGCTTTATTGGTACGATTCCTCCCCTCCTCCCCATCTTTTGCATGTCTTATCTTTGTGTGCGTTCATGTGTGTGTGCATGTGCATGTGTTAATGTGGTGTGGTGTGTGTGTGTTTCACATCACAATTATTATTAAAATAAGAGAGAATGGAATTCGGACTCTTGTGGGTAGCAATTCAATTTGACATGCCTTGAAAACTCACGTTCCATCAGTTTCAGGAAATCTCCTGCAAGGAATGTCATCTCTTGTCCTCTTCAAGTAACCAGTGTTCTCAGAAAACTGCCTTCCAACAAACACCACCATTTGAATTCCTCATTAGAGTTATACTGTTTGTCCCAATACCCTTTCTTTTTGTAGGTTTCTTGACTGTCATGAGTTCGTGAAATCATCTGCTTGTTGTCTTTCTGAGATGATAGATGTGACAAAGCCCAATGCTCTCCGCAAGTCTGCCATAAGAGACAAGTGAAAGAATTCCTTCTCGCTTATGTCTCAGTACGATTTCTGGTGACATGGAAGACAGTGAGATGGTAGTAGTGTCTAATAACCTCATGTTTCTTCAGCCATGAAGGCAACAGAAAGATGACCACAACAACTGCAGTGGGGTGGAAATTGACCTGAAGCCTACAAGGTAAACTCCACAGCGAAAGAGCATGGAAGTTGAAGAGATGATGGGAGAAGGTTGGAGACATGGCTCAGGGGTGATTTGGTTGGTTCGTGGATCAGAGGGCTGTAGTCCATGCAGAGGACCAAAGCACAGCAGAGCAGGGCACTCTGGGAACGCACAAGGAATCTGTTTCCCAGTGCTGTTCTCTATGACACGCAAGGGTCTGAAGGGCTTGAGTACTTGACAACACAAGTGTCGAGGGCTGTAGTTTTCCTATCAGCCGCTTGTCAGACATCGATTTGAAAGAACACCATCTTTTTCCTGCATATGACACCAACAAGTGACCAGGAGCAGACAGCCTGGGGACAATGATCAAAGAGAGCCAATACCAGAGACGCAGTGGGAAGATGATGAGTCGTGGGAGTTATTCCGTGAAAGGCAGTGTTCGTGGAGATGACTCAATGTGGACATAATAAATTTTGGGCTCTCGCAACCGCAGCATCAAGACACAGCTACTGACCACGACAGGTATGTGAGGACAGAGGCTGCCTAGTCAGCCAACACGAAATCCCAACAGTGGAACACTTGGAGGACTGCCTTCCTCAGTCCAAGATGCTTAGTCCATAGGAGACTAGAAGAAAGCATTGAGCACATGTTCTCTTCTCAACCCACATTCTGCAGGCCTGCGTCCGGTGAGTTGGTGGAGTTTCTCCTTTCACAGGCACAACAGTCACTCACGGATCACTTCCCCCTAAATAAATTACCCTCAGGTTAGAAAACAGAATGAGTTTAACGAATACAGAGAGGTGACAGAGACTTAGATCCAATGCAAAGATGGAAGAATCAATTGATTCCCAGGTAAAGGAAGAAGGAGTAATTACGACTAGGCAATCAGAGTGAAACCTCTACATAGAACCCGCCCGATGCGGGTTGGAAAGCAGTGGCCTGGATACTCGCTGTGCATCAGAAAACATAGGAGATATCAGAGAGTCTCAAACCACAGAGATAAAACTGATAAAGGTAAAAGCACCTAAAGAACTCTTGAAGAGAAGATTGGCTGGAGACTGGATGCGAATTTCGGGAACATGGTAGAAGTGGATGATCCAAATAGGAACTGGGAGCAACAAGCCTAGAAATAAGGACGCAAATTCTAAGAGAGAAGGCAGAATGATGGAACATGATAGTGAGCTTAGGGAATCTCTAAGGAAATGAAAGAGGTGCCTCTTGTAGGTGAAGTACGAGTGAGAGAAAGAAAAGAGGGCTGATCCTAGATTGGAGATATCAGGGCTGAAACGGAACCTCATCTGTGAGCAGAGAAAGTGGTCCAGAATCAGAGGCACAGAGGAATCCCAACACCTTCCACAGAAGCGGAGCATCTAAAGACATAGTGCCATTCCCCCTGGAAAATCTAGTCATGGAGGTATTCTCTTTAGGCAAATAGGCATCGGAGAATAGTTTGTCCATATCCCAATCACTGACTTCAAGAGGAAAAGCTATACCAGCTCTGGAAGCAGGCCAGATAGCTCAAGCAACAGGAGCCAAGCCAAAATCCTTATCCCCTGCATTTCTGAACAATGACAGATCAGCGGTTCTGTATAGAACCAGAGGTGGTCAGAAGTCAATGGTTGGGTCCCGGGTTGTGTCCATCAGTTCAGAGGCGCCCTTCAGATCAACTCATGATTCCAGGGCCTTGGCATTGACTCTGTTCTCAGGTTCTCTGCTCAGGGGCAAGTAAGCTTCTCCCTCTCCAGCTCCACCCCCTGATTGGGATCTCTCTGCCTCTCTGCCCAAACGTGCAGGTGCACTTTGGATAAGATAACAAAGACAAAAACAGTGCACAATAATTGACTGGGGCCAAAGGATGTTTTATTGAATTTGGACCTAGGTGCCCTTGGAGGGCAGCCAGGTACAGACATCCACCCACCATCCTAAAATGCCCGACCTTCGCTCAGAACCCCCTGGTTCTTTCTCCTGTTCGTTGCCTTCCTGGATCTCCTCACCAACCTACAGCATCCGCTGTCTGTCGTGCTGTACTGACCCCATGTTAACACATTGTGCATCCTCTCGGGGCTCCATTGGAACATGCCCTTCTTCCTCAAGAGGCACTGTTTGCTTATCGCATGGAACCGTTTGGGGGATGGTCATGAGAGGGTGAAGGCAGGCTTGTGCTGCCACATCTCCATGCAGTTCCACAGAGGGTAGCTGATCCACCCTGAGGGAGTGCTCAAGGTTCTCCCACATTGGAATCCTCTTCAATGCGTCCTTTTGCACATACAAGTTGGCTTCCTGAAATGGGCACGGAAGTCTTTCAGATGGCTTCACTTGGGCTATGGGTCTCTTCCAACATGCTCTCCATTGGCTACTGTGGACTCCAAGAACATGAGTCCGTCCTGGACCTACGGTTCTAGGGTGTAGAGTGTGCCTTGGTTGCATGGTCTTTTTGGAAGATTGGGAGGCCTTGTTGGCACCGTTTCTAGAGACGCTCGAGGAACTCGTGTGCTTGCTGTGGAAGACTCCAGACATGTCTTTGGCACGGTTGCGGGGGTTCACTTGGAGCTTCCCTTCGGTGGCCCTTTTCCTGTTGAGATGCTCCGTGATTTGGTGGGAGGGTCTCACCCTTTCGCAGGGCTCGGTTTTCCTCCCCTGTGGCTTTGCTTGCGGTCTTTTAGTATCTTGGCCTGTCGTGGATAAGATGGAATGCGGGATCCTTGCCTTTCTCTGACCCCAGAAGGCTGGTGCTGACACTCACGACCAAACACTACGAATTGAGCCATGGAGAAGGTGACACCGACTCGCTTCGCAAACTGCCTTGATGAGAGACTGAGGCGGCTGCAGTGGTTTGGGACGTCTTGGGGTCCTCTTGGCCCACTCATGACTACTCCAGTCAAGTGTAGTTATCAGGCCTGGGTTGATGAGGAGTGGTTGCTATGACCTCAAAGCTTTGTGACATCCCAGATGCTGGCTTCACTGAAGCAGCTGTCCCTCTCCCATGGACTTGGTGTCCTATGGCTTTAAGTAGGTAGCCCCGGGATGGACAGAACAAGAGCCCTCTGAACCTGATCAAGAACTCAGGATGTCTTGTGGGTTAATGTCCAGCTTCCCCTTTCTGGAGACATAGAGGAAGGAAAATGGCATTCCGTATACCTTCCTTTAGGCCAACATATCCCCGGAGACGGCAAGGTGTCCTTTTCCACTACAATTTCTAGATATCTCAAGAAAAGGTGAGGCCTCGCGGGTATGAGCAGCTCTCCAAGGGGTTTGTGGTTCCTGTGGGTGAGAGTGTACTTTGTCAGCGTCTTTTGCCTATGGGTCTCTGATGACGAAGGTACGGAAAGTCCCTTTCCGAGGTAAAAGGTGAGGACATCGATATATGGTGCCATCTGTGGCCTCGTCTCCTAGTGTTCTGAAACACGTGGCTAATGGATGAGGCTCTGTCTACCTGGCTTTCCCTTAAATACCTTTATAAAGTCTTCGAGGGGAGTGACCTTCTGCATCAGAGCTAACTGTTAATAAAGAGGCCTGGACCGAACCCGTTGTCATTAGTAGTTAACTGTCCTTGTTGTGGTAACGGGTATAGACATGTGGACCAAGTCTCTTTAGTCAGAAAAAAAGGGACGCCGTATACCGACGACTTGCAAGGCCCATTCCAGCAGACCGTTGGTGTGAGCCGCAATGCCCTTGCAGGGACTAGTGGATCAGGAAGTTTGGGTCCATTTCGGCACCACAGTATTCCACTGCCGTCGAAGTGAATGAACACCTGGACCTTGCCTTGACAAGGATGTCCCATGCCCTGTGTTGAGAAATGGAAAAGGCAAGCAGACAAAGGGAAATCTTATATGGCTTCTCACAATATGTGCCTCGGGAGGAATACCTTGGCCCTAATAGAGGAAGGAATAATGAAGGGTTAGAAGTCAGAGAAGGAGACCCACCAGGAGTGACTCAGGACACTGAGAATCCAGCTGAGGGTTACCGAAAAGAGAACTGCTTAATGGGTGGTCAGGAGTTGTGGCATATATTAGGAGGAGGACTAGGACGTCCATGCTACTAAAGCATCCGTGATACTCTGTCAAAAACGGATGATGGATGATAGGCAGGCTTTCTCATCAGAACAGCAACAACAACAACATCAATTCACAGGAAAACAAATTGGCCCTCTCTAAACCAAAGGAAGTCACAGGGAGAAAAGAAAAGAATTATATTGTTTATTGTCTTTCCTTATTGAAATGACATGGCTGGGTTGCCTAAAATGTCCTTCTTTGAATTGGATCTTTATCCTTGTGAATTAGAGTTTACCCGCTTCTTCCATCTCTGGATTTGATGAGAGGACATGAATGCCTTCACTAAATACCTAGAAGCGTGGCCCAGGAAAATGACTTGACCTGGCCTTCTGTGTGTTGGCAGGGGTTGGATTACTGCTTCAAATGCTTCTGTCACTACTAGAGTGCTGAGATTTTGTAGGTTTCCTGACCTAATCTTGGAATTTTCTATGTGTCTTGAAATTTATCCTTTTCTCTCAGTTCTTGGATTTGCTAGCATAAATGTGTGGATGTGCCTTTTCGGTTATTCTTTGTTCCTAGCTACCAGTTGTCATGTGGTTTCATACTTGCAGCTGTGTGCTTGTCTCCCTGTTTTATCCCAGTAATGGCTTCTGCGGTATGTTCGTGTTGTTAAAACTCAAGTGTGAAATCTCCTGAATTTTTTCGTATTAGTTTGTTTGTATTTCCTTCATTTTGATAATCACATGTCTGAGTTGAATTTCTCTGTTAACTTTGGAGTTCGGTTTTTCTTCATTTGTTCCTTCAGTCGTCCCGTTAGGTGGCTTTCTTTTTCGGTATTTTTAAAGTTTGGAAATGCATGCATTTAACCCTATATTGTTTCCCCATAAAATGTTTTGGCATCCTCCTCTAAGTTTCTTAGAATTCCTTCGTTCATGGCTCTTTCTGCTTTTCCTTTGGAAATTCTTTCTTGCATTCATTGCTAGTTCGTGAGTCTGTTGTGTTTTCCACTCTTAGTGGCTGGCTGTATTTCCAATTTGAAAGTGATATCTTCCTGTTTTCATATCTTCGTGATCATAAGTGCACAGGATAGGTTTTGACTTCTCTTCCATGAATTATGACTGTATTTCGATTCGAGCTCATGACCTGCGATAGACAAAGTTAGGTCTGCCGCTGGGAAGAGCATATCTTATTTTCCTCAGAGACGCAATCTTACTCATGGATCCCCAAAGTTCAGGTGGTCTCGAATACCCATATGGACGTCTGTTATTCCTTAGCACCTTCCCATGCAGATGATCTGTCCTGTGCTTAACGTGGATATCATAGTTGCCAACAGTATTGGATAAAAGTCGCCATCTCCGTTCCAGTGTGTTCATAGGCTTCCAACGTTTAGATACACCCTTGTTCGTGGTGTATATGTTGGCAATTCTTCCAGGTTTCTGTTGTTTTGATGCTCTATCAAGACAAAACACCTTCCGCTTAGCTTTTGTCTCTCGAAGGCATAAAATCACTCACGCTGACATAGGCACAAACACATTGGCTCTCTGCTCCTTGGGAATAGCATAACCTACGTCTTCCCAATTTCTTCACTTGCAGGCTATGAGGATTTTTATAGTAGAAGGAAATCCGCTATGGGCAACAGAAGGACGAGCTTGTTTAATATTTGCTCTTTTCTTATGGATGTTTTCTAATTTTTTTTTGTTTTGATTTGGAATTTCAACCACTCTTACAAACTGTTTTTATTGATGGGAGACTTTAGACCTGAGTAATGAATGTATTAATGATAGGTAATAGTTCACTTTCTCATTTCGGTTGGCTTCTCACTTGGATTCTATTTGCCTTTCACCTATATGGTATATTCTTGGGGTTGCTTTATTGGTACGATTCCTCCCCTCTTCCCCATCTTTTGCATGTCTTATCTTTGTGTGCGTTCATGTGTGTGTCATGTGCATGTGTTAATGTGGTGTGGTGTGTGTGTGTTTCACATCACAATTATTATTAAAATACGAGAGAATGGAATTCGGCCTCTTGTGGGTAGCAATTCAATTTGACATGCCTTGAAAACTCACGTTCCATCAGTTTCAGGAAATCTCCTGCAAGGAATGTCATCTCTTGTCCTCTTCAAGTAACCAGTGTTCTCAGAAAACTGCCTTCCAACAAACACCACCATTTGAATTCCTCATTAGAGTTATACTGTTGTCCGAATACCCTTTCTTTTTGTAGGTTTCTTGACTGTCATGAGTTCGTGAAATCGTCTGCTTGTTGTCTGTCTGAGATGATAGATGTGACAAAGCCCAATGCTCTCCGCAAGTCTGCCATAAGAGACAAGTGAAAGAATTCCTTCTCGCTTATGTCTCAGTACGATTTCTGGTGACATGGAAGACAGTGAGATGGTAGTAGTGTCTAATAACCTCATGTTTCTTCAGCCATGAAGGCAACAGAAAGATGACCACAACAACTGCAGTGGGGTGGAAATTGACCTGAAGCCTACAAGGTAAACTCCACAGCGAAAGAGCATGGAAGTTGAAGAGATGATGGGAGAAGGTTGGAGACATGGCTCAGGGGAGATTTGGTTGGTTCGTGGATCAGAGGGCTGTAGTCCATGCAGAGGACCAAAGCACAGGAGAGCAGGGCACTCTGGGAACGCACAAGGAATCTGTTTCCCAGTGCTGTTCTCTATGACACGCAAGGGTCTGAAGGGCTTGAGTACATGACAACACAAGTGTCGAGGGCTGTAGTTTTCCTATCAGCAGGCTTGGCAGACATCGATTTGAAAGAACACCATCTTTTTCCTGCATATGACACCAACAAGCGACCAGGAGCAGACAGCCTGGGGACAATGATCAAAGAGAGCCAATACCAGAGACGCAGTGGGAAGATGATGAGTCGTGGGAGTTATTCCGTGAAAGGCAGTGTTCGTGGAGATGACTCAATGTGGACATAATAAATTTTGGGCTCTCGCAACCGCAGCATCAAGACACAGCTATTGGCCACGACAGGTATGTGAGGACAGAGGCTGCCTAGTCAGCCAACACGAAATCCCAACAGTGGAACACTTGGAGGACTGCCTTCCTCAGTCCAAGATGCTTAGTCCATAGGGGACGAGAAGAAAGCATTGACCACATGTTCTCTTCTCAACCCACATTCTGCAGGCCTGCGTCCGGTGAGTTGGTGGAGTTTCTCCTTTCACAGGCACAACAGTCACTCACGGATCACTTCCCCCTAAATAAATTACCCTCAGGTTAGAAAACAGAATGAGTTTAACGAATAGAGTGAGGTGACAGAGACTTAGATCCAATGCAAAGATGGAAGATTCAATTGATTCCCAGGTAAAGGAAGAAGAGGTAATTACGACTAGGCAGTCAGAGTGAAACCTCTACATAGAACCCGCCCGATGCGGGTTGGAAAGCAGTGGCCTGGATACCCGCTGTGCATCAGAAAACATATGAGATATCAGAGAGTCTCAAACCACAGAGATAAAACTGATAAAGATAAAAGCACCTAAAGAACTCCTGAAGAGAAGATTGGCTGGAGACTGGATGCAAATTTCGGGAACCTGGTAGAAGTGGAGGATCCAATTAGGAACTGGGAGCAACAAGCCTAGAAATAAGGACGCAAATTCTAAGAGAGAAGGCAGAATGATGGAACATGAGCGTGAGCTTATGGAATCTCTAAGGAAATGAAAGAGGTGCCTCTTGTAGGTGAAGTATGAGTGAGAGAAAGAAAAGAGGGCTGATCCTAGATTGGAGATATCAGGGCTGAAAAGGAACCTCATCTGTGAGCAGAGAAAGTGGTCCAGAATCAGAGGCACAGAGGAATCCCAACACCTTCCACAGAAGCGGAGCATCTAAAGACATAGTGCCATTCCCCCTGGAAAATCTAGGCATGGAGGTATTCTCTTTAGGCAAATAGGCATTGGAGAATAGTTTGTCCATATCCCAATCACTGACTTCAAGAGGAAAAGCTATACCAGCTCTGGAAGCAGGCCAGATAGCTCAAGCAACAGGAGCCAAGCCAAAATCCTTATCCCCTGCATTTCTGAACAATGACAGATCAGCGGTTCTGTATAGAACTAGAGGTGGTCAGAAGTCAATGGTTGGGTCCTGGGTTGTGTCCATCAGTTCAGAGGCGCCCTTCAGATCAACTCATGATTCCAGGGCCTTGGCATTGACTCTGTTCTCAGGTTCTCTGCTCAGGGGCAAGTAAGCTTTTCCCTCTCCAGCTCCACCCCCTGATTGGGATCTCTCTGCCTCTCTGCCCTAACGTGCATGTGCACTTTGGATAAGATAACAAAGACAAAAACAGTGCACAATAATTGACTGGGGCCAAAGGATGTTTTATTGAATTTGGACCTAGGTGCCCTTGGAGGGCAGCCAGGTACAGACATCCTCCCACCATCCTAAAATGCCCGACCTTCGCTCAGAGCTCCCTGGTTCTTTCTCCTGTTCGTTGCCTTCCGGGATCTCCTCACCAACCTACAGCATCCGCTGTCTGTCGTGCTGTACTGACCCCTTGTTAACACATTGTGCATCCTCTCGGGGCTCCATTGGAACATGCCCTTCTTCCTCAAGAGGCACTGTTTGCTTATCGCATGGAACCATTTGGGGGATGGTCATGAGAGGGTGAAGGCAGGCTTGTGCTGCCACATCTCCATGCAGTTCCACAGAGGGTAGCTGCTCCACCCTGAGGGAGTGCTCAAGGTTCTTCCACATTGGAATCCTCTTCAATGCGTCCTTTTGCACATACAAGTTGTCTTCCTGAAACGGGCATGGAAGTCTTTCAGATGGCTTCACTTGGGCTATGGGTCTCTTCCAACATGCTCTCCATTGGCTACTGTGGACTCCAAGAACATGAGTCCGTCCTGGACCTAAGGTTCTAGGGTGTAGAGTGTGCCTTGCTTGCATGGTCTTTTTGGAAGATTGGGAGGCCTTGTTGGCACCGTTTCTAGAGACGCTCGAGGAACTCGTGTGCTTGCTGTGGAAGACTCCAGACATGTCTTTGGCACGGTTGCGGGGGTTCACTTGGAGTTCCCTTGGGTGGCCCTTTTCTTGTTGAGATGATCCGTGATTTGGTGGGAGGGTCTCACCCTTTCGCAGGGCTCGGTTTTCCTCCCCTGTGGCTTTGCTTGCGGTCTTTTAGTATCTTGGCCTGTCGTGGATAAGATGGAATGCGGGATCCTTGCCTTTCTCCGACCCCAGAAGGAGGTGCTGACACTCACAACCAAACACTACGAATTGGGCCATGGAGGAGGTGACACCATTTACTTCGGGTTGTTTCATTGGTACGAATCCTCGCTTCCTCCCCTATCTTTTGCATGTGTTATCTTTGTGTGTTTGCATGTGCGTGTGTTAATGCTGTGTGGTGTGTGTGTGTTTCACATCACAATTATTATTAAAATACGAGAGAATGGAATTTGGTCTCTTGTGGGTAGCAATTCTATTGAAATGCCTTGAAATCTCACATTCCATCAGTTCCTTGAAACTCCTGCAAGGAATGTCCTCCCTTGTCCTCTTCAAGAATCCCGTGTTCTCACAAAACGGCCTTCCACATACACCA
Organism: Mustela nivalis; assembly: GCF_964662115.1. NCBI lineage: Eukaryota > Metazoa > Chordata > Mammalia > Carnivora > Mustelidae > Mustela > Mustela nivalis. The sequence continues at coordinate 130,307 of NW_028135608.1, forward strand.
CCATTTGAATTCCTCATCAGAGTCATACTGTTTATCCCAATACCCTTTCTTTCTCGTATGTTCCATGATGGTCATGAGTTGGTGAAATCGTCTGCTTGTTGTCATTCCGAGCATGATAGAGGTGACAAAGCCCAATGCTCTCTGCAGACTGCCATAAGAGACAAGTGGTAGAATTCCTTCTTGCTTATGTCTCAGTACAAATAGTGGAGACATGGAAGACAGTGAGATGGTAGTAGTGACTAATAACCACATGCTTCTTCAGCCATGAAGGCAACAGGAAGATGACCACAACAACTGCAGTGGGGTGGAAATTGACCTGAAGCCTACAAGGTAAACTCCACAGCGAAAGAGCATGGAAGTTGAAGAGATGATGGGAGAAGGTTGGAGACATGGCTCAGGGGAGATTTGGTTGGTTCGTGGTTCAGAGGGCTGGAGCCAATGCAGAGTACCAAAGCACAGGAGAGCAGGTCACACTGGGAACGCACATGTTACCTGTTTCCCTGTGTCGTTGACTGTGACACACAGAGGGTCTCAAGGGGACGAGTACTTGACAACACAAGTGTTGAGGGCTGAAGTTTTCCTATCAGCAGGCTTGGCAGACATCGACTTGAAAGAACACCATCTTTTCCTGCATATGACATCAACAAGCGACCAGGAACACACAGCCTGGAGACAACGATCAGAGAGAGACAATACCAAGAGTCGCAGTGGGAAGATGATGAGTCTTGGGAGTGTTTCCGTGAAAGGCAGTGTTCGTGGAGATGACTCAATGTGGACATAATAAATTTTGGGCTCTCGCAACTGCAGCATCAAGACACAGCTACTGGCCACGACAGGTATGTGAGGACAGAGGCTGCCTAGTCAGCCAACACGAAATCCCAACAGTGGAACACTTGGAGGACTGCCTTCCTCAGTCCAAGATGCTTAGTCAAAGGAGAACAGAATCTCCCACAGGGACGAGAAGGAAGCTTTGACCACATTTTCTCTTCTGAACACAGCATTCTGCAGTCCTGCCTTCTGTTGAGTTGGTGGAGTTACTCCTTTCACAGGCACACCAGAGCCCACCAAGGTAAACCTCAGCATATTCAGCCCCTACCCTAAAAACAACAAATGGCCGGAAAGGAGAGCTACTGCAAATTACCTGCCTCCAGGAGAGGGTCAACCACAACACAAACAGCCGGTGCTATGCATGCCACATACACACTCACAAACACACACACACGCACGCACTCAACAAATCTTAAGGGCCAGCCCTGGGTCACTCACGGATCCTTTCCTCCTAAATAAATTACCCTCAGGTTAGAAAACAGAATAAGTTTAACGAATACAGAGAGGTAACAGAGACTTAGATCCAATGCAAAGATGGAAGAATCAATTGATTCCCAGGTAAAGGAAGAAGGAGTGAAAACGACTAGGCAGTCAGAGTGAAACCTCTACATAGAACACGCCCGATGCGGGATTGAAGGCAGCTGCCTGGATACTCACTGTACTTGAGAAAACATGGGAGATATCAGAAATCTCGAACCACCGAGATTAAACTGATAGAGATAAAAGCACCCATAAAACTCCTGAAGAGAAGATTGTTAGGAGACTGGATGCAAAGTTCGAGAACATGGTAGAAATGGAGGATCCAATTAGGGACCGGGAAGAACAAGCCTAGAAAATAAGGACTAAAATTCTAAGAGAGAAGGCAGAATGATGGAACATGATAGTGAGCTTAGGGAATCTTTAAGCAAATGAAAGAAGTGCCTCTTGTAGGTGAAGTACGAGTGAGAGAAAGAAAAGCGGGCTGATCCTAAATTGGAAACTCATGGCTGCAAAGGACCCTCAACTGGGAGCAGAGAAAGTAATCAAGAATCAGAGGCACAGAGTCTCCCAACACCTTCCACAGAAGCGGAGCACCTAAAGACATAGTGCCATTCCCCATGGAAAATCTAGGCATGGAGGTATTCTCTTTAGGCAAATAGGCATCAGAGAATAGTTTGTCCTTATCCCAATCACTGACTTCAAGAGGAAAAGCTATACTAGCTCTCGAAGCAGGCCGGATAGCTCAAGCAACAGCTGACAAGCCAAAATCCTTATCCCCTGTATTTCTGAACAATGACAGAACAGCGGTTCTGTCTAGAACCAGGAGGTATTCAGAAGTCAATGATTGGGTCCCGTGTTGTGTCCATCAGTTCAGAGTCGGCGTTCAGATCAACTCATGATTCCAGGGCCGTGGCATTGAATCTGTTCTCAGGTTCTCTGCTCAGGTGCAATTAAGCTTCTCCCTCTCCAGCTCCACCACCTGATTGGAATCTCTCTGCCTCTGTCCAAAAATGGAGGTGTATGTTGATCAGATAACAAAGACAAAAACATGCACAATAATTGACTGGGGTCAATGGATGTTTTATTGAATTAGACCTAGGTGCCTATGGAGGGCAGCCAGGTAAAGAGAACCTCCCACCATCCTAAAATGCCCGACCTTCGCTCGGAGATCTTTTTTTCATTCTGCTGTTCTTTTCCTTCCTGGATGTCCTCACCAACCTGCAGCATCCGCTGTCTGTCGTGCTGTACTGACCACTTGTTAACAAATATTGCATCTTCTCGGGGCTCCATTGGAACATGCCCAGCTTTTTAAGGTTCTAGCGTTTAGAGTCTGCCTTGGATGCATGGTCTTTTTGGAAGATTGGGAGGACTTGTTGGCACCGTTTCTGGGACCCTCGAGGTACTCTAGTGCTTGCTGTGGAAGACTCCAGACATGTCTTTGGCACGGTTGCTGGGGTTCACTTGGAGCTTCCCTTGCGTGGCCCTTTTCCTGTTGAGATGCTAAGTGATTTGGTGGGAGGGTCTCACCTTTACCCAGGGCTCAGTTTTTCTCCCCTGAGACTTTGCTTGCAGTCTGTTAGTTTCTTGGCCTATCGTGGCTAATATGGAATGAGGGATCCTTGCCTTTCTCCGAGGTCCAGAGGGCTGGTGCTGACAATCACAACCAAACACTACGAATTGGGCCATGGAGAAGGTGACACCGTCTCACTTCGCAAACTGCCTTGGTGAGCGAACCAGTCGCCTCCAGAGGGTTGGGACGGTTGGGGTCCTCTTGGCCCACCCATGTCTACTCCAGTCAAGTGTAGTGATCAGGCCTGGGTTGATGAGGAGTGGTTGCTATGACCTCAAAGCTTTGTGACATCACAGATGCTGGCTTCACTGAAGCAGCTGTCCCTCTTCCATGACCTTGGTGTCTTATGGCTTTAAGTAGGAAGCCCTGGGATGGACAGAACAAGAGCCCTCTCAACCTGATCAAGAACTCAGGATGTCTTGTGGGTTAATGTCCAACTTCCCCTTTCTGGAGACATAGAGGAAGGAAATGACATTCAGTATACCTTCCTTTAGGCCAACATATCCCTGGTGACGGCAAGGTGTCCTTTCCCATTACCATTTCTAGATATCTCAAGAAAAGGTGAGGCCTCATGGGTATGAGCAGCTCACCATGGGGTTTGTCTTGCTGTGGGTGAGGGCGTTCTTTGTCGGCGTCTTTTGCCTATGGTTCAGTGATGACTAAGTTACGAAAAGTTCCTTTAAGATGTAAAAGGTGAGGGCATCGATATATGGTGCCATCTGTGGCCTCGTCTTCTAGTGTTCTGACACACGCGGCTAAGGGATGAGGCCTATGTCTACCTGGCTTTCCCTTTAATACCTTTGCAAAGTCCTCGAGGAGCGTGACCTTTCTCATCAGAGCTAACTCTCAATTAAGAGGCCTGGACCGAACCCGTTGTCATTATTAATTAACTGTATTTGTTGTGGTAATGGGTATAGACATGTGGACCAAGACTCCTTAGTCAGAAGGAAAGGGATGGCATATACCTTGGTCTTGCAAGGCCCATTCAAGCAGACCGTTGGAGTGAGCCACAATGCACTTGCAGGGACTAGTGGATCTGTAAGTTTGGGTCCATTTCAGCACCATAGTATTCCTCTGCTGTCGAAGTAAATGAACCCCTGGACCTTGCCTTGACATGAATGTCCCATGCCCTGCTGTTGGGAAATGGAAAAGGCAAGCAGACAAAGGGAAATATCATATGGCTTCCCACAATATGTGCCTCGGGAGGAATACCTTGGCCCTAGTAAAGGGAGGGAATCCTGAAGGGCAAGAACTCAGAGAAAGAGACCCACCAGGAGTGACTTAGGACTCTGAGAATACAGCTGAGCGGTACAGAAAAGAGAATTGCTTAATGGGTGGTCAGGAGTTGTGGCATATATTAGGAGGAGCACTAGGACGCCCATGCAACTAAAGCATCCATGAGCACTCTGTCTAAAAAGGATGCTGGATGATAGTCAGGCTTTCTCAACAGAACAGCAACAACAACAACATAAATTCACAGGAAAAACATGCGGTCCTCTGAAAACCAAAGGAAGTCACAGGGATCAAAGGAAAGAATTATATGGTTTATTATCTTTCCTTATTGAAATGACATGGGTGGGTTTCCTAAAATGTTCTTCTTTGAATTGGGTCTTTTTCCTTTTGAATTAGAGTTTACCCGCCTCTTCCATCTCTGGATTTGATGAGAGTACATGACATTGCCTTCACTAAATACCTAGAAGAGTGGCCAAGGAAAATGATCTTTTAGGCCAACCTTTCTCCAGAGATGGCTAAGTTTTCCTAATTCTTCTAAAATTTCTTGTGATATCAGAAACAACAATGCCTTTTGTATATATTCCCATCTCTCTGAGGTTTTCCTCCTTTGGATGAGAGAGTGACATTATACATAATAGCTAATCCTTAAGGATGAGCAATGGACAGCACTCCTTCTTACCATTATTTATCTCTACCTACTGATTATGGGTATAACCCTGTTGACCAAGTCTCTTTAATCAAAGGAAAATTAATGGCCTACATCGATGGCCTGCAAGGCTCACTTGAACAGAACTGAGGATTGAGCTGCAATGTCCTTGCAAAACTAGTGGATAAAGAATGTGTGGTCCATATTGGCAACAGATTATTCCTCAACTATTAGGGAGAATGAACTCTTGGTTCTTGCACTGACATGAATGCCACAGGACGGGGTTTGTGAAATGAAAAGGGCAAGGAGACAAAGGGAAATATCAAATGGCTTCTCTCATATGTGCCCTAGGAGGAATACCACGGCCCTTAGTAGAAAGAAGGAAAAACTGAAGGGGGATAAGTCAGAGAATGGGACAAACCAGGAGTAACTCAGAACTCATGATTTCAGGGTCTTGGCATCGACTCTGGTCTCAGGTTCCCTGCTCAGGGGTAAGTCAGCTTTTCCCTCTCCAGCTCTACACCCTGATTGTGATTTCTCTGTCTCTCTGTAAAATATGTGCATGTGCATTGTTTGACAAAAAGACAAAAAGATAACCAGGGAACAAGGATTGACTGTGGCCAGGGGATGTTTTCTTTAATTTGGACCTAGATCTCTATGGAAGGCAGCCAGGTTCAGAGAACCTCCCACCAACCTCAAATGCCAGATCTTCGCTCAGAGCTCCAATGTTCATTCTCCACTTCCTTGTCTTCCTGAATATCCTCACCAACCTGTAGCATATGCTGTCTGTGGCTCTGTAATGGCCCTTTGTTGACCCACTGTTCATCTTCTGCTGGCTCCATTAGAACACGCCCATCTTCCACTAGAGGCACTGTTTGCTTATCCCATGAAACCATTTGGGGGATGTTCATGAGAGGGTGAAGGCAGGCTTGTGCTGTCACATCTACATGCACTTCTCCCGAGGGTATCTGCAGGACCCTGTGGGAATGCTCCAGCTTCTTTGACATTTGAATCCTCTTCAATGCGTCCTTTTGAAGATACAAGTTGTCTTCATGAAACGGGCACGGAAGTCTTTCAGATGGCTTCACTTGGGCTATGGGTCTTTTCCAACATGCTCCATGCTTGCTCCTGTGGACTCCAAGTACATGAGTCCATTCTGGACCTAAGGTTCTAGGATGTAGAATCTGCCTTTGGTACATCGTCAGTTTTGAAGATTTGGAAGTTATTTTGGCTCGATTTCTAGAGACGCTACTGGTACTCTTTATAAGGGCCGCTAGGCCAGAGGGAGTCATTTTGTGTTTCTGCAGTAAACTTATATTGAACCCATGCAGTAAACTAAATTGACCCTACTCCTCCCAGAGGAGCTTACTCTCAAAGCCTAGATACAAGGGTGAATCTGGCCAGGTGAAGACATCCCATTAGAGGGGCACGCATATATGAACTAGGGTAACTTCAGATACAATTGTCCACCCATGTGTTACCTAGCATTTTTGTTTTTGTGGTGTAGCGGACTTAGCATGACTGTGCAGTTTTTTCTGTATTGTTATTTCATTGGCCACCTCTGTATAGTCTGGCTAAACTACTGCTATAAATGTTAGTCTGTGAGGCTGGGAGGGGTCGCCTCTTTGCAAGAGAAGTCCCTGACCGGTCAATATGATTCTCGATGCTTTGTGCAAAATTAACGTTTGCTTGACCTTCACTTTGTGTCAGTCTCGCTCCTTTGAATAAGGATCCCATCTTTGAAGGGCAACCCGAATTCAAATGATGAGAACTGAGCCAGCATTGGAATTTTTGGAAAAGCCTCTGGAGGTAGGATCATGGGATCCTGCATGGAGTTGCAGGGTATGGCCCAAGGTAGAAGCTGGCAGCAGCCATGCTCCCCAGAGCTTGTGTGGATGTGGAGATGCCCCATCCTCTGCTTGTAGATCATATGGGGGTTCAAGTCCCCCTGGGTGGTCCGGGGATTCAAGTCCCCCTAGATGGTCAGGGGGTTCGAGTTCCCCTTGGCGTATAGAGGGGGTTCAAATACCCCTAGGCGGACTCCAGGGTGTTCGAGTCCCCCTGGACAGTCAGGGGGGTTCGAGTCCCCCTAGACATTCAGGAGGTTCAAGTCCCCGTGGGCGGTTTGGGTGTTCGAGTCCTCCTAGGCGATCAGGGGATAAAGAAAGCCCCCACAAGTGTAAGGTTATTGGTAAGAATTGTTAGGCCTATGGTCGTCTTTGCCTGGTCCTTTTGTTTTTTGTTGTATTGTTTGTTATGATTGAAGGAATGGGGAAAGCAGAGAGTAAAGGGACTCTGACTTTTATCTCTCTGTTCTTCATAATAGATGTGAGGCTTCTCACTCACTCATTTCGTGTGTTAAGGGCTATGACTGTAGCCAACTGGGGTTGGTCTAAGAGTGAGTTAAGGTGCCCAATGCTGATGCTCATTGGAACTGAGCGTAGAATATGAGTGCCTAATGGACCACTTTTGGTAAGCAGAACTGGCACTGTGGGATGAACCAACCTTGAGCCCAAGACTTTAAAAAATATTCCCAAGCAGCTGCCGAAACCCCCTTTGTTTTGGGGAATTCTTTGCCTTCTCTGGCCTGATGTGGACTGCCTAGCCCCTCCCCCTTGTTGGCGGGAGAGCATGGTATCTGAAGTGGAGATAGTTATTTGTCTGTCTCAAGGTTTTAATGGGTAATTGTTAAAGTGGCTTCCAAAGTCTTAGGTAACCTGAAACTGTGAACGGTTGCCTGAATGACAAATGGAATTAAATTCGTTGACATGTACATCTTAAACAAATGAGATATAATGCTAGACCATTAGGTCATGATCTCATCTTGACCACCACACACGCTATCACGGATCTTCGTAGATTCCAACCTACTGATGATAGTGAACACCGGAGTGATAGGGTATCAGGCCCTCCTCCTCAACAAACCAAGAGTGATCTCAGAGCCACCAGTGGTGCTAAATCCAGCCACACTGCTCCCAGAGGAGCTGGCTGATCATCCACACAACTGTGGGGAGGTCCTAAACCAAGTCACAGGAATAAGACTGGATCTCAGAGACATGCCCTTCCCAGATGCAGAGATGACTCTGTTCATGGAAAGAGGTATGTGAGGTATGTGAGGGCTGTGGTAGTTTATCCTGAGCAGGAATTCTGGGCAGCACCCTGACACATGGAACTTCGGCACAACAAGCAGGACTGATTGAAATCACTAAGGCACTGCAGATGGCTAAAGGTAAAACCACCAACATCAATACGGACCACAGGTATATCTTTGCTACTTTCCATATACATGGAGCTACTTACAAAGGAAGGAGACTATTAACATTAGAAGGAAAAGAAATTAAAACAGAAGAGAAATATTGGGACCCGAATGAGGTGGCTGTTATGCATTTCTTGGGACACCAAAAGGGGACTGATCTTATTTCAAAAGGAAACCAATTATCAGATCGAGATTTAAAGCAAGCAGCCTGAGAAACAATGCAAGAGCAGGTTACACACCTGGATCTATCCCTACCAGATAAACTGGAGTATTCAGAGGAAGATTTAAAGTATTTACAAAAATAGCTAAATTATATTATAAAGAGGACTGGGCTAAGACTAAAAGAGGAAATTTAATTCTTCCTCGAAGACTAGGAAAGAAGTTAGTAGACCAGATACATTAGGGTACTCACCTGGGGTCACTCAAACTCAAAGAACTTAAAGGCAAGCAGTTCCAGGCTTCTAAATTACAGCATATGGTTCAGGATATAGCTGATAGATGTGCTCAGTGCCAGGCAGTTAATGTGGGAGAAACTAGAATTGGAAGAGGGAAAAGAGAAAGAGGTAGTGTACCAGGAATTTATTGGAAAATAGATATTACAGAAATAAAACTCGGAAAATATGGAGACAAGTATATGTTAGTTTTTGTAGATACCATTTCAGTCCAGGTTGAGGCTTTTTCTGAGAAAAATGAGATGGCAGGAGTGGTATCCAGAAAGCAACAAGAAAAATAATTCCTAGGTCTGAGCTCTCTCTCACAATTGGTTCAGACAATGGCCTTGCATTTTGAGTTCAGTCTCACAGGAATTGTCCAAGGCCATGGGTACAAATTGGAAACTACGTTGTGCCTATCAGACCCAGAGTTCTGGGCATGTAGAGAGAATGAACCAGACTCTTAAAGAGACCTTGACAAAACTAACCCTGGAGACGGGCAGTGGATGGGTGGATCTCCTTTCTTTCACCCTGCTCAGGGCAAGATGTACACCCTATTTAAATAGGGTGACCCCATTTGAAATGTTTGGGAGAAACCCTGCTCCCGCTCTGTCCTCGGCTACAAAAGGTTGCCCTAGCAGAAATGACTGATCAGTCTGTACTCCAGTCACTGCAGGCATTACAGTCTGTATTAAAATAAAAAATGCAGGGATCCAGACTGCCCACACTGGTATGGAGACGGAGGTGGAACCACATCCTTTACAACCCAATCACTTGGTTTGGATATGACATTATCAAGTGGGGAGCTTGGAGCCTCGCTGGATGGGACCTTTTACTGTTACCCTGAGAAGCCCACAGCAGTAAAATTAGAACGCATTAGGGCCTGGATTCACGCATGTCACATCAATCGAGCCAAGGATGAAGATGACCCCCAAAGGTGGAAGCCACAGCCAAAGATCCCACTTATCGTGGACTAAATCTAAGACTGAAAACACTATGAGTTTGTTGTTGCTCCTATTTTTACCTGTTTATGTAAAGTATAGGTAGTTAATTAGATAAAGGAAATTAGAAAAAAAAATGGAAAGGGTTCTATGAAGCGGTAAATGGGTAACTCATCAGCCGACTGTGCACTAGTTTCATTTACACTAGTGTAAATATACAGCCGACTGTACACTAGTGTTATGTACAAAAGAAAATGAGAGCGATAAAAATGTTAGAATTACATGCTCAATAAACCCTTTATAACCAGAGAATGTAGAACTGGATGAAAAGTCAAGGATTGGACTAATCTCCAAAGAATAAGGAGGAAAGTAAGAGCCTCGGTGGCCAGAGGGAATCATTTTGTGTTTAGGCAGTATACATAGATTGACCTCATGCAGTAAATTTAGATTGATACTGCCCCTCCCAAAGGTATTTACTCTCAAAGCCTAGATATAAGAGCAGGTCAGGCCAGAGGAAGATATCCACTCAGTGGGGAGCTTATGTCTACTAGGTAAATTGAGATTCAATTGTCCATCCGTGTGTTACTAGCAGTTCTGTTCTATGTCTGGAAGACCTAGCACCACTGTGCAGTTTTCTCTGTGTATTGCAATCTCAAGGCCACCTGTGTATAGCCCAGCTAAACTACATCTATACATGTTAGTCTGTGATGCTGGAGGGCGTCGAATTTGGAAGAGAAGGCCCAGACCAGTCAGTATGATTCTCGATGTTTGGAATGAAATAAAGCTTTGATAACCTTCGTTTTTATCAGTCTTGCTCCTTTGATTAAAAACTCTAACACTTGTGTCTGCACTGTTGAAGACTCCAGACATGTCTCTGTCATGATTGGGGGTGTTACCCTTGAGCTTTCCTTGGGTGGCACTTCTGCTGTTCAGAAGATTGGCTGGGAGTGCCTAACCTTTGTTCAGGGCTCAGATTCCCTCCCCTGAGGTTTGCTTGAGGCTTGATTGTTACTTGAGCTTTTCTGTCTAAGATGGAATGGTGGATTCTTGCCTTTCTCCGATATCCAGAGGGCTGGTGCTGACAGTCAGGACCAAACACTACGAATCGGGCCGTGGAGAAGGTGATACCGACTCGCTTCACAAATTTCCTTGGTGAGAGACCCAGGCATCTCCAGTGGTTTGGGACGGCTAGGGGTCCTATTGGCACACCCATGAATACTCCAACCAAGTGTAGTAATCAGGCATGGGTTTATGAGGATTGGTTGCTATGACCTCAAAGCTTTGTGACATCACAGATGCTGGCTTCACTGAAGCAGCTGTCCCTCTCCCATGACCTTGGTATCCTATGGCTTTAGGAAGGAAGCCCCGGAAAGGACAGAACAAGAGCCCTCTGAGCCTGATCATGAACTCAGGTTGTCTTGTGGGTTAAATGTCCCACTCCCCCTTTCTAAATAAATAGGAAAAAAATGATGTTCATTATACCTTCCATTAGGCCAACTTTTCTCCAGAGACAGCAAGGTTTCCTATTTCCACTACAATTTCTAGATCTCAAGAAACAGTGAGGCATCTTGGTAACCAACAGCTCTCCATGGGGTTTGTCATCCTGTGGGTGAGCAAGTCCATTGTCAGTGTCTTTTCCCAACGGGTCAGTGATGACTAATGGAGAGAAAGTCCCTTTTTGAGGAAAAAGGTGAGGGCATGGATATATGGTGCTGCCTTTGTCCTCATCTCCTAGAGTTCTGAAACATAAGGTTAAGGGATTAGGACTCTGTCTAATTGGTTTTCCCTTAACTTTGCAAAGTCTTCGAGGAAAGTGACCCCCTGAATCAGAGCTAACTCTTCAGGAAGAGGCCTGGACCGCACCTGTTGTCATCATTAGTTAACTGTACTTGTAGTGGAATGAGTATAGACATGTTGACCAAGTCTCTTTAGTCAAAAGGAAAGGGACAGCCTATATCGACGGGTTGCAAAGCCCACTTGAGCAGAACTGTGGACTGAGCCTCAAGGTCCTTGTGGACTAGTGATGAAGAAGGTGTGATCCATCTTGGTACAGAGTATTCCTCAGCCATCGGGAAAAATGAACCCCTGGACCTTACATTGACATGAAATTCCCATATCTGGGTGATGGGAAATGAATAGATAGGCAGACCGTGGAAATATCATATAGCTTTCCACAATATGTTCCTCAGGAGGAATACCTTGGCCCTTAGTAAAGGAAAGGAAAACTGAATGGGAAGAATGCAGAGAAGGAGACCCACCAAGAGTGACTCAGGACTCTGAGAACATGACATCATTTGGCTGAGGGTCATGAGAAGTAAAGGCAGGCTTGTGCTTCCACATCTCCATGCAGTTCCACAGGGGTAGCTGCTCCACGCTGAGGGAGTGCTCAAGGTTTTTCCACATTCGAATCCTCTTAAAGCGTCCTTTTGGATATAAAAGTTGTCTTCATGAAACGGGCATGGAAGTCTTTCAGATGGCTTCACTTGGGCTACGAGTCTCTTTCAAAATGCTCCACGTTTGCTCCTATGGACTCCAAGTACCTGAGTCCATCCTTGACCTAAGGTTAAGGGTGTAGAGTCTGCCTTGATGCATAGTCATTTTTGAAGATTGGGAGGCCTTGTTGGCACCGTTTCTGGAGACGCTCGAGGAACTCGTGTCCTCGCTGTGGAAGACTCCAGACATATTTTGGCACGGTTGCGCGTGTTCAGTTTTCTTCCCATGGGTGGCACTTCTCCTGTTCAGAAGCTCCGTGATTGTGTGGGAGTGCCTTATCCTTGTGCTGGGCTCAGATTTCCTCCCCCGAGGGTTTGCTTGAGGCCTGATTGTTTCTTGGTCTGTCGTGGTTAAGATGGAATGGTGGAGGCTTGTCTTTCTCTGGAATCCAGAGTTCTGGTGCTGATGATCACGACCAAACACTATGGATTGGGCCATGTAGACGGTGACTCCGACTCGATTCGCAAACTGCCTTGGTGAGAGACCCAGACAGCTCCAGCGTTTCAGGACGGCGTGAGGTGCTCTTGACCCACCCACGACTACTCTATCAAATTATAGTTATCAGGCGTGATGTAATGAGGAGTGGTTGCTATGAACTCAAAACATTGTGACATCACAAAGGCTGGCTTCACTGAAGCAGCTGTCCCTCTCCCATGACCTTGGTGTCCTAAGGCTTTAGTTAGGAAGCCCCCGAAGGACAGAAAAAGAGCCCTCTGAGTCTGATCAAGAACTCGGGTTGTCTTGTGGGTTAGTGTCCTACTTCCCCTTTCTGGAAAAAGGGGGAAAGAATGATGTTCACTATACCTTCCTTTAGGCCAGATTTTCTCAGAGACGACAAGGTGTCCTATTTCCTCTCCAATTTCTATAGATCTCAAGAAACGGTGAGGCCTCATGGGTATCAACAACTCTCCATGGGGTTAGTAATCCTGTGTGTGAGAGCGTTCTTTCTCAGCGTCTTTTGCCTATGGCTCAGTGATGACTAAGGGTGGGAAAGTCCCCTTTCGAGGAAAAAGGTGAGGGTTTAGATATATGGTGCTGTCTGTGGTCTCATCTCTTAGTTTTCTGAAACACACGGCTAATGGTTTAAGGCTCTGTCTACCAGGGCTTCCCTTACACACCTTTACAAAGTCTTAGAGGAGAGTGTCATTCTGCATCAGGGCTAAACCTAAGGAAGCGGCCCGGACCACACCCGTTGTCATTATTAGTTGTCCTTGTTGCAGTAACGGGTATAATCATGTTGACCATATCTCTTTAGTCAGAAGGATAGGTACGGCTAATATCGATGGCTTGCAAGGCCCATTCGAGCAGACCTTTGCATTGAGTGCCACACCCTTGCAAGGACTAGTGGATAAGGAAGGCTTGGTCCATTTTGGCTAGACAGTATTCCTCGGCCGTTGAAGAGAATGAACGCCCTGGACCTTGCCTTGACATGAATGTCCCATGCCTGGCTGATGTGAAATGAAAAGGCAAGCAGAAAAAAGGAAATATCATATGGCTTCCCACAATATGTGCCTCATAAGGAATATGTTGGCGCTTTGTCCTCTTCAATAAACACGTATTCTCATAAAACTGCCTTCACACAATCAGCACGATTGGGTGCCTTATTAATGTCATATTGTTTGTCTCTATACCCCTTGCTTTATCACATCTTTCTTGACTGTCATGAGGGAGTAAAATCATCTGTTTGTTGTCTTTCTGAGAATGATAGATGTGACGAAGCCCAATGCTCTCCACAACACTGCCACTTGAGGCAAGTGGAAGAATTCATTCTTTCTTATGTCTCAGTAAGAATTTGTGGTGACATGGAGGACAAGAGATGGTAAGTGTCTAATAACCTCGTGCTTGTCTTCAGCCAAGTGGGCAACAGGAAGATGACCACAGCAACTGCAACGGAGTGGAAATGGACAGGAAGCCTACAAGGTAAAATCGACAAAGAAGAAATGTAGTCGCAGAGACTAAGGGAGAAGGTTGGAGACATGGCTTATAGGAGTTCGTTGGTTCATGCATCAGATGGCAGTGATCCCTTGCAAAGGACAAATGCACAGGAGAGCAGGGCACTCTGGAAAACCACAAGGCACCTGTTTCCCAGTGCCATTGGCTGTGATGATAAGAGGGTCTGAAGGGCACGAGTTCTTGACAACACAAGTCTTGAGTGCTGGAGTTTTCAGATCCACAGGCTTGGCAGATATAACTTGAAAGAACATCGTGTTTTTCCTGCATAGGTTAACAACAAGCAACCATGTGCAGACAACCTGGAGACCATGATCAGCGACAATACCAGGACACCCAGTGGGAAGATGGTGGGTCCTGGCAGTGCTTCCATGAGAGGAAGTGTTTGAGGAATTGTCTCAATGGGGGCATAAGAAATATTGGGCTCCCACACGAAGAGCATCAAAACGGAGCTACTGGCCAATACAGGATGGTGAGGACATTAGCTACCTACTCTGCCCACATGAAATCCAAACTGTGGAACACTTGAGGGACAGACTTCCTCACTCCAAGTTGTTTAGTCCAAGTAGAACAGACTCTCCCATAGGGGACGAGAAGAATGCATTGACCACATGATCTCTTCTAAACATAGCATTTTGTAGGCCTGTGTTGTGATGAGTTTGTGAAATTTTCCTTTCTCAGCCACAGCAGTGCCCACCAAGGTAAACTCAGTATATTCAGCCCAGGCCCCAAACACACTAAACAGCAGGCAAGGGGAGACACTGCATATAGCTGGTCTCAAGGACAGCGTCGGCCACAACACAAAAATCAGATGGCATGCATGACACACACACACACACACACACACACACACACACACACACACAAACTCACACACGACACACCTTAAGGGCCCGCCCGTGGTCACTCAATGATCTCCTCTACCTAAATAAATTACCCACAGGATAAAAAAACAGAATAAGTATTTCGAATACAGAGAGGAGACAGAGATCTAGATCTAATACAAGATGGAAGAATCAATAGATGCCAAGGAAAAAGAACAAGAACGATCACGGCTAGGAAATCAGAGTGATGCTTCTACATATAACTCGCCCGATGTGGGTTTGAAAACAGCAGCCTGGATCCTCCCTATACATCAGAAATCATAGAAGGTATCAGAGTTCGAACCACAGATATAAAATTGATAAAGATAAATAAACCTAACGAGCTCCTGAAAAAAAGATTTGTAGGAGTCTGGATGCAAAGACTGGGAACAGGGCAGAAGTAAGGGATCCAATTAGTGACCTGGAAGAAGAAGCCTAGAAAATAAGGAAGCAAATTCTAAGAGAGAAGGAAGAATGACAGAACATGACAATGAAATTAGGGAATCATCATCCAAAAAGAAAGGAAATAGGGGCCTATTGTTGGATAAGTAAGATTTAGAGAAAGTAAAGACGGCTGAACATGGATTTGGGAATCGGGGCTGTCAATGACCCTCATCTGGGAGCTGAAACAGAGGTCCAGAATCAGAGGCACAGAGGACTCCCATCACCTTCCACAGAAGCAGAGCACCAAAAGACATTTTCCCCAGGAAAATCTAGGCATGGAGGAATTCTCTTTAGGCAAATAGGCATCGGAGAATAGTTTGTCCATAGCCCAGTCACTGACTTCAAGAGGAAAAGCTATACCAGCTCTCAAAGCAGGCCGGATAGCTCAAGCAACACCCGACCAAGCCAAAATCCTTATCCCCTGCTTTTCTGAACAATGACAGAGCAGCGGTTCTTGTCTAGAACCAGGAGTTATTCAGAAGTCAAAGGTTGGGTCCCGTGTTGTGTCCATCAGTTCAGAGGCGGCCTTCAGATCAACTCATGATTCCAGGGTCTTGGCTATGTCTCTGGTCTCAGGTTCTCTGCTCAGGGGCAAGTAAGCTTCTCCCTCTCCAGCTCCAACCCCTTATTGCGATCTCTCTGTCTATCTGTCCAATACGTGCATGTGCATCATTTGACAAGATAACAAAAACAAAAGCAGGGTACATTAATTGATTGGTGCCAGAGGATGTTTTCTTGAATTTGGACCTAGGTTTCGGTGGAGGTTAGCCAGGTACAGAGAACCTCTCACCATCCTAAAATGCCCGACCTTCTCTTTGAGCTCCCTCATTTATTCTACTGTTCTTTGTCTCCCTGGATCTCCTCACCAACCTGAAGCATCTGCTGTCTGTCGTGCTGTACTGACTCCTTGATGACAATTGTGCATCTTCTCAGGGCTCCATTAGAACATGCCCATCTTCAGCAAGAGGCACTGATTGCTTATCTCATGAAACAATTTGGGGGATGATCATGAGAGGGTGAAGGAAGGTTTGTGCTGCCACATTTCCATGCAGTTCCTCAGAGGGGAGCTGCTCCAACCTGAGGGAGTGCACAAGGTTTTTCCACATTCGAATCCTCTTCAAAGCGTCCTTTTGGACATAAAAGTTGTCTTCCTGAAACGGTTAGGTATTCTTTCAGATGGCTTCACTTGGGCTTTGGGTGTATTTCAACATGCTCTCCATTTGCTCCTGTGGACTCCAAGTACATGAGTCCATCCTGGACCTAAGGTTAAGTGCGTAGAGTCTGCCTTGATGCATGGTATTTTTGGAAGTTTGGGAGGCCTTGTTGGCACCGTTTCTGGAAACGCTCGAAGTACTTATGTCCTCGCTGTGGAAGACTCCATACATGTCTTTGGCACGGTTGCAGGGGTTCACTTGGAGCTTCCCTTGCGTGGCCCTTTTCCTGTTGAGATGCTCCGTGGTGGGAGGGTCTCACCCTTTCGCACGGCTCGGTTTTCCTCCCCTTAGGCTTCGCTTGAGGCCTCATTGTTTCTTGGCCTGTCTTGGTTAAGATGGAATGGTGGATGCTTGTCTTTCTCTGGAGTCCAGAGGACTGGAGCTGACAATCATGACCCAATACTACAAACTGGGCCATGGAGAAGGTGACACCAACTCGCTTTGCAAACTGCCTTGATTTGAGTCCCAAGCAGCTCCAGCAGATTGGGACGGCTTGGGGTCCTCTTGTCCCATCCAGGACTACTCCAGCTAAGTGTAGTGATCAGGCATGGATTGATGAGCAGTGGTTGCTATGACCTCAAAGCTTTGTGACATCACAGATGCTGGCTTCACTGAAGCAGCTGTCCCTCTCCAATGACCTTGGCGTCCTATGGCTTTAGGTAGGAAGCCCCGGGAAGGACAGATCAAGAGCCCTCTGAGTCTGATGAAATACTCAGGTTGTCTTGGGGGTTAATGTCCCACTTCCCCTTTCTAGACTAAGAGGAAAGAAAATGACGTTCAGTATTCCTTCCTTTAAGCCAACATTTCCCCAGATACGGAAAGGTGTCCTATTTCCACTAAAATTTCTAGAGAGCTCAAGACACAGGAGACCTCGTGTGTACAAACAGCTCTCCGTGGGTTTTGTCATCCTGTGGGTTTGAGCGTCCATTGTCAGCATCTTTTGCCTATGGGTCAGTGATGAGTAAGGTTGGAAAGTCCCTTTTTGAGGGAAAGGTGAGGGCTGCGAATTTGGTGCTGTCTTTGGCCTCATCTCCTAGTGTTCTGAAATGCACGGCCAGGAATTAGGGCTCTGTCTCCCTGGTTTTCCCTTAATCAACTTTGCAATGTCTTCGTGGAGACTGACCTTCGGCATCACAGCTAACTCTTAAGGGAGAGGCCTGGACTGCACCCGTTGTCATCATTAGTTTACTATACTTGTTGTGGTACCGGGTATAGACACGCAGACCAAGTCTCTTTAGTCAGAATGAAAAGGACGGCCTATACCGACGACTTGCAAGGCACATTCGAGCAGACCTTTGGAGTGAGACGCAATGCCCTTACAAGGCCTGGTGGATTAGGAAGGTTCGGTCCATTTTGGCAACACAGTATTCCTCAGCCGTCGAAGAAAATGAACCCCTGGACCTTGCCTTGACATGAATGTCCCATGCCCTGCTGATGGGAAATGGAAAAGGAAAGCAGACAAATGGAAATGTCATATGGCTTCCCACAATATGTGCCTCGGGAGGAATACCTTGGCCCTTAGTAAAGGAAGGGAAAACTGAAGGGCAAGAATTCAGAGAATGAATCCCACCAGGAGTGACTCTGAGAACCAAGCTGAGGGTTACAGAAAAGAGAACTGTTAAAGGGGTGTTCAGGAGTTGTGGCATATATTAGGAGGAGCACTGGGACGTACATGCAACTAACGCATCCCTGAATACTCTGTCAAAAACGGATGATAGATGATAGGCGGGCTTTCTCAACACAATAGCAACAACAACAACAAAAATTCAAAAGAAAACAGCCTGGCCCTTTCACAACCAAAGGAAGTCACATGGAGAAAAGGAAAGCATTATATTGTTTATTATCTTTCCTTATTGAAATGACATGGGATTGCTTTACTAAAATATCCTTCTCTGAATTATGTCTTTATCCTTGTGACTTATAGTCTACCCGCCTCTTCCATCTCTGGAATCGATGAGAGGACAGGCCAATGCCTTCGCTAAATACCTAGAGTGGCCCAGGAAAATGACTTGGACCTGACCTTCTGTGTGTTGGCAGGTGTTGGATTACTGATTCAAACTCTTCAGTCACTATTAGAGTGCTGAGATTTTGTAGGTTTCCTGACCTAATCTTGGGAGTTGCTATGTGTCTGATAATTTATCCTCTTCCCTCAGGTCTTGGATGTGCTAGCACAAATGTGTGGATGTGTCTCTTAGTTTATTCTTTTTTCTTTTCAACCAGTTCTCAGGTTGTTTTACACTTTCAGCTGTGTTCTTGTCTCCCTGTTTTATCCCAGTAATGGTTTCTGCAGTTTGTTCATGATTAAGACACTGAATTGTGAGACCTCCTGATTTTTTTCCTATTGGTTTGTTTGTATTTCCTTTATTTCGATAACTATATGTATGATTTCATTTTTTCTGTTAACTTTGGAATTTGGTTCTTCTTCTTGTTCCTTCTGCATTGAGGTAGATTGCTTTATTATTTTTTTTGGTGTATTTAAATTTTGGAAATGCATGCATTAACAGTATATGGTTTCCCCATAAAATGTTTTGTCATCACCCCATAAGTTTCTTGACATTCCTTTGTTCATGTCTCTTTGTGCTTTTCCTTTGGAATTTCTTTCTTGCATTCTTTGCTAGTTCGTGACATGTTTGTTTTCCAACTTTTGGTGTCTGGCTGTATGTCCAATTTGAAAGTGATATCTTCCCATTATCAAACCTTCATGATCATAAGTGCACAGGATAGGTTTTGACTTCTCTTCCATTAATTACCCCTGGATTTTGACTCCAGCTCATGATCTGTGATATAGATACTTTTGTCTACCTTTGGGAAGAACATATCTTATGCTCCTCAGATACGCAATCTTACTCATGAATCCCCAAAGCTCAGGAGGTCTCGAGAGCCTATGTGGACGTCTGTTATTCCTTACCACCTTCCCATCCAGATGATCTGTGCTGTGCTTAACGTGGATATCATAGTCCCCAACAATATTGGATTAAAGTCCCCATCTCCCTTCCTCTTTATTCACATGCTTCCAACGTTTAGATACAGCAGTGTCCTGGTATATATGTTGGCAGTTCTTCCAGGTATCTGATGTTTTGATGCTCCATCATGAAAAAACACCTTTCGCACTTTTTTGTCTCTCAAAGGCATAAAATCACACTGCATGACTTAGGCACAATCACTTTGGCTCTCTTCACCTTGGCAAGTGCATAACCTTTGTTTCCAAATTTCTTCACTTTCAAGCTATGTGTATCTTTTTAGTCAAAGGAAATCTCCTAAGGGCAACAGAGGTCGAGTTTGTTTAATATTTGTTGTTTTCTGATGGATCTTTTCTCGTTGTTGTTTTTGTTTTATTTTATTTTATTTTATTATTTTATTTTATTTTATTTTATTTTATTTTATTTTATTTTATTTTATTTTATTTTATTTTATTTTATTTCTTATTTTATTGCTTGTAATTTCAACCACACCTACAAAAAGTTTGTTGGACGGGAGACTTTTATCCTGAATGCTGAATGAATTATTGTTAGGTAAGAAGTTAACTTTCTCATTTCAGTTGACTTCTGACTTGTATTCTCAGTGCCTTTCCCTTTTATGGTATATCTTTGGGGATGCTTCATTAGTGCGATTTTTCACTTCCTCCCCCTCTTTCGCGTGTCTTCTCTGTGTGTGTGTTCGTGTGTGTGTGCATGTGCATGTCTTAATGTGTGTGTGGTCTGTGTGTGTTTCACACAAAACTTATAATTAAATTTCAAGAGGTAGGTTCTTCTTTAAATGTTTGGTAGAATTCCCCCTGGAAGCCGTCTGGCCCTGGGCTTTTGTTTGTTTGGAGATTTTTAATGACTGTTTCAATCTCCTTACTGGTTATGGGTCTGTTCAGGCTTTCTATTTCTTCCTGGTTCAGTTGTGGTAGTTTATATGTTTCTAGGAATGCATCCATTTCTTCCAGATTGTCAAATTTATTGGCGTAGAGTTGCTCATAGTATGTTCTTATAATAGTTTGTATTTCTTTGGTGTTAGTTGTGATCTCTCCTTTTTCATTCATGATTTTATTTATTTGGGTCCTTTCTCTTTTCTTTTTGATAAGTCGGGCCAAGGGTTTATCAATTTTATTAATTCTTTCAAAGAACCAGCTCCTAGTTTTGTTGATTTGTTCTATTGTTTTTTTGGTTTCTATTTCATTGATTTCTGCTCTGATCTTAATGATTTCTCTTCTCCTGCTGGGCTTAGGGTTTCTTTCTTGTTCTTTCTCCAGCTCCTTTAGGTGTAGGGTTAGGTTGTGTACCTGAGACCTTTCTTGTTTCTTGAGAAAGGCTTGTACCGCTATATATATTCCTCTCAGGACTGCCTTTGTTGTGTCCCACAGATTTTGAACCGTTGTATTTTCATTATCATTTGTTTCCATGATTTTTTTCAATTCTTCTTTAATTTCCCGGTTGACCCATTCATTCTTTAGAAGGATACTGTTTAGTCTCCATGTATTTGGGTTCTTTCCAAACTTCCTTTTGTGGTTGAGTTCTAGCTTTAGAGCATTGTGATCTGAAAATATGCAGGGAATGATCCCAATCTTTTGATACCGGTTGAGTCCTGATTTAGGACCGAGGATGTGATCTATTCTGGAGAATGTTCCATGTGCACTAGAGAAGAATGTGTATTCTGTTGCTTTGGGATGAAATATTCTGAATATATCTGTGATGTCCATCTGGTCCAGTGTGTCGTTTAAGGCCTTTATTTCCTTGCTGATCTTTTGCTTGGATGACCTGTCCATTTCAGTGAGGGGAGTGTTAAAGTCCCCTACTATTATTGTATTATTGTTGATGTGTTTCTTTGATTTTGTTATTAATTGGTTTATATAGTTGGCTGCTCCCACGTTGGGGGCATAGATATTTAAAATTGTTAAATCTTCTTGTTGGACAGACCCTTTGAGTATGATATAGTGTCCTTCCTCATCTCTTATTATAGTCTTTGGCTTAAAATCTAATTGATCTGATATAAGGATTGCCACTCCTGCTTTCTTCTGATGTCCATTAGCATGGTAAATTCTTTTCCACCCCCTCATTTTAAATCTGGAGGTGTCTTCGGGCTTAAAATGAGTTTCTTGGAGGCAACATATAGATGGGTTTTGTTTTTTTATCCATTCTGATACCCTGTGTCTTTTGACAGGGGCATTTAGCCCATTCACATTCAGGGTAACTATTGAGAGATATGAATTTAGTGCCATTGTATTGCCTGTAAGGTGACTGTTACTGTATATGGTCTCTGTTCCTTTCTGATCTACCACTTGTAGGCTCTCTCTTTGCTTAAAGGACCCCTTTCAATATTTCCTGAAGAGCTGGTTTGGTATTTGCAAATTCTTTCAGTTTTTGTTTGTCCTGGAAGCTTTTAATCTCTCCTTCTATTTTCAATGATAGCCTAGCTGGATATAGTATTCTGGGCTGCATGTTTTTCTCGTTTAGTGCTCTAAAAATATCATGCCAGCTCTTTCTGGCCTGCCAGGTCTCTGTGGATAAGTCAGCTGCCAATCTAATATTTTTACCAATATTGTATGTTACAGACTTCTTTTCCCGGGCTGCTTTCAGGATTTTCTCTTTGTCACTGAGACTTGTAAATTTTACTATTAGGTGACAGGGTGTGGGCCTATTCTTATTGATTTTGAGGGGCGTTCTCTGAACATCCTGAATTTTGATGCTCATTCCCTTTGCCATATTGGGGAAATTCTCCCCAATAATTCTCTCCAGTATACCTTCTGCTCCCCTCTCTCTTTCTTCTTCTTCTGGAATCCCAATTATTCTAATGTTGTTTCGTCTTATGGTGTCACTTATCTCTCGAATTCTCCCCTCGTGGTCCAGTAGCTGTTTGTCCCTCTTTTGCTCAGCTTCTTTATTCTCTGTCATTTGGTCTTCTATATCACTAATTCTTTCTTCTGCCTCATTTATCCTAGCAGTTAGAGCCTCCATTTTTGATTGCACCTCATTAATAGCTTTTTTGATTTCAACTTGGTTAGATTTTAGTTCTTTTATTTCTCCAGAAAGGGCTTTTATATCTCTCGAGAGGGTTTCTCTAATATCTTCCATGCCTTTTTCGAGCCTGGCTAGAACCTTGAGAATTGTCATTCTGAACTCTAGATCTGACATATTACCGATGTCTGTATTGATTAGGTCCCTAGCCTTCGGTACTGCCTCTTGTTCTTTTTTTTGTGTTGAATTTTTACGTCTTGTTATTTGGCCAGATAAGAGTAAATGAAGGGGCAAGTAAAATACTAAAAGGGTGGCAACAACCCCAGGAAAATATGCTTTAACCAAATTAGAAGAGATCCAAAATCGTGAGTGGGGAGAAAGGGGATAAAAAAAGGTTCAAAAAGGAAGAAAGAAAAAGAAAAAACAAAGAAAAGAAAAAAAAAAAGAAAAGAATAAAATTTTTTAAAAAAGAAAACACCTGAGAAAAATGTAAAAAAGAAAAAATATATATATTAGATAAACTAGTAAAAAATCGTTAAAAAAGAAAAATAAAAAGGTAACAGTTAAAAAAAAAATTTACCCGAAGGCGAGAAGAAAAAAAAAAAAATGAAAAAGATAAAATTAAATTAACAGCAAGACTAAAAAAAATCACAGGAAAAAAGCCATGAGTTCCGTGCTTGGCTTTCTCCTCCTCTGGAATTCTGCTGCTCTCCTTGGTATTGAAACCGCACTCCTTGGTAGGTGAACTTGGTCTAGGCTGGATTTCTTGTTGATCTTCTGGGGGAGGGGCCTGTTGTAGTGATTCTCAAGTGTCTTTGCCCCAGGCGGAATTACACCGCCCTTACCCTGTGCCGGGGTGAGCAATCTGCTCCTGTTTGCTTTCAGGAGCTTTTGTTCCCTGAGCGCTTTCCGTAGAGTTCCGGAGGACTGGAATACAAATGGCGGCCTCCTGGTCTCCGGCCCAGAGGAGCCGAGAGCCCAGGGCTGCACTCCTCAGGGCGCTCTCAGAGAACAGCGCCCAGTCACTCCCGTCTGCCTGACCTCCGGCCGCGCTCTGAGCTCACCGAGCCTGCGACCAGTTCAAGGTCACCCCAAGCTGCGAGCTTACTTTCGGCTCTGTCTCTGCAGCCTGCTTTCACGTTCCAATACCTGTAAGCTCTGCGACACTCAGACACCCCCGATTCTTCTGTGAACCTGCGGGACTCGAGGCCACGCTGACCCCGCGTGGGCTTCGCCCCAGTTTAGCCTCTGGAGCGATGTCCCTCAGCGGAACAGACTTTTTTAAAAGTCCTGATTTTGTGCGCAGTTGCTCCAATGCTTGCTGGGAGCCGGCCCCTCCCCCCGGGGTCTATCTTCCCGTCGCTTTGGATTCACTTCTCCGCCGGTCCTACTAATTCCTATTCTCCTGAAACTGTTCCAAAAAATAGAAATGGAAGGAAAACTTCCAAACTCATTTTATGAGGCCAGCATCACCTTGATCCCAAAACCAGACAAGGATCCCACCAAAAAAGAGAGCTATAGACCGATATCCTTGATGAACACAGATGCGAAAATACTCAACAAAATACTAGCCAATACGATTCAACAGTACATTAAAAAGATTATTCACCACGACCAAGTGGGATTTATTCCAGGGCTGCAAGGTTGGTTCAACATCCGCAAATCAGTCAATGTGATAGAACACATCAATAAAAGAAAGAACAAGAACCATATGATACTCTCAATAGATGCTGAAAAAGCATTTGACAAAGTACAGCATCCTTTCCTGATCAAAACTCTTCAAAGAGTAGGGATAGAGGGCACATACCTCAATATCATCAAAGCTATCTATGAAAAACCCACCGCAAATATAATTCTCAATGGAGAAAAACTGAAAGCTTTTCCACTAAGGTCAGGAACACGGCAGGGATGTCCATTATCACCACTGCTATTCAACAGAGTACTAGAGGTCCTAGCCTCAGCAATCAGACAACAAAAGGAAATTAAAGGCATCCAAATCGGCAAAGAAGAAGTCAAATTATCACTCTTCGCAGATGATATGATACTATATGTGGAAAACCCAAAAGACTCCACTCCAAAACTGCTAGAACTTATACAGAAATTCAGTAAAGTGTCAGGATATAAAATCAATGCACAGAAATCAGTTGCATTTCTCTACACCAACAGCAAGACAGAAGAAAGAGATATTAAGGAGTCAATCCCATTTACAATTGCATCCAAAACCATAAGATACCTAGGAATAAACCTAACCAAAGAGACACAGAATCTATACTCAGAAAACTATAAAGTACTCATGAAAGAAATTGAGGAAGACACAAAGAAATGGAAAAATGTTCCATGCTCCTGGATTGGAAGAATAAATATTGTGAAAATGTCTATGCTACCTAAAGCAATCTACACATTTAATGCAATTCCTATCAAAGTACCATCCATATTTTTCAAAGAAATGGAACAAATAATGCTAAAATTTATATGGAACCAGAAAAGACCTCGAATAGCCAAAGGGATATTGAAAAAGAAAGCCAACGTTGGTGGCATCACAATTCCGGACTTCAAGCTCTATTACAAAGCTGTCATCATCAAGACAGCATGGTACTGGCACCAAAACAGACACATAGATCAATGGAACAGAATAGAGAGCCCAGAAATAGACCCTCAAATCTATGGTCAAGTAATCTTCGACAAAGCAGGAAAGAATGTCCAATGGAAAAAAGACAGCCTCTTCAATAAATGGTGCTGGGAAAACTGGACAGCCACATGTAGAAAAATGAAATTGGACCATTTCCTTACACCACACACAAAAATAGACTCAAAATGGATGAAGGACCTCAATGTGCGAAAGGAATCCATCAAAATCCTTGAGGAGAACACAGGCAGCAACCTCTTCGACCTCAGCCACAGCAACATCTTCCTAGGAACAACGCAAAAGGCAAGGGAAGCAAGGGCAAAAATGAACTATTGGGATTTCATCAAGATCAAAAGCTTTTGCACAGCAAAGGAAACAGTTAACAAAATCAAAAGACAACTGACAGAATGGGAGAAGATATTTGCAAACGACATATCAGATAAAGGACTAGTGTCCAGAATCTATAAAGAACTTAGCAAACTCAACACCCAAAGAACAAATAATCCAATCAAGAAATGGGCAGAGGACATGAACAGACATTTCTGCAAAGAAGACATCCAGATGGCCAACAGACACATGAAACAGTGCTCCATATCACTCGGCATCAGGGAAATACAAATCAAAACCACAATGAGATATCACCTCACACCAGTCAGAATGGCTAAAATCAACAAGTCAGGAAATGACAGATGTTGGCGAGGATGTGGTGAAAGAGGAACCCTCCTACACTGTTGGTGGGAATGCAAGCTGGTGCAGCCACTCTGGAAAACAGCATGGAGGTTCCTCAGAATGTTGAATATAGAGCTGCCCTATGACCCAGCAATTGCAATTTTGGGTATTTACCCTAAAGATACAAATGTAGTGATCCAAAGGGGCACATGCACCCGAATGTTTATAGCAGCAATGTCCACAATAGCCAAACTATGGAAAGAACCTAGATGTCCATCAACAGATGAATGGATCAAGAAGATGTGGTATATATACACAATGGAATACTATGCAGCCATCATAAGAAATGTAATCTTGCCATTTGCGACAACATGGAT
This sequence comes from Mustela nivalis, assembly GCF_964662115.1. Lineage (NCBI taxonomy): Eukaryota > Metazoa > Chordata > Mammalia > Carnivora > Mustelidae > Mustela > Mustela nivalis. The sequence continues at coordinate 156,267 of NW_028135608.1, forward strand.
GGAATTAGAGCGAATCATGCTTATCGAAATAAGTCAAGCAGAGAAAGACAACTATCATATGATCTCCCTGATATGAGGAAGTGGTGATGCAACATGGAGGCTTAAGTGGGTAGGAGAATAATAAATGAAACAAGATGGGATTGGGAGGGAGACAAACCATAAGTGACTCTTAATCTCACAAAACAAACTGAGGGTTGCTGGGGGGAGGGGGTTTGGGAGAAGAGGGTGGGATTATGGACATTGGGGAGGGTATGTGCTTTGGTGAGTGCTGTGAAGTGTGTAAACCTGGTGATTCACAGACCTGTACCCCTGGGGATAAAAATATATGTTTATAAAAAATAAAAATTAAATAAAAATTTCAAGAGGTAGGAATTGGGTCTCTTAAGGTTAGCAATTCAATTTGACATGCCTTGAAAACTCACATTTTATCCGTTTCAAGAACATCTTCTGCAAGGAATGTAATCATTTGTACTCTACCATAAACACGTATTCTCACAAAACTGCCTTCAAACAAACACCACATATTGTGTGCTCATTAAAATCGTATTGTTTGTCCCTATACCTTTTGATTTTTCGTATGTTTCTTGACTGTCTTGAGGGATTGAAATCGTCTGTTTGTTTTCTTTCTGAGAATGATAGATATGACAGAGTCAAAAGCTCTCTGCAAGCCTATCACATGAGACATGTGGAAGAATTCATTCTTGCGGTGACATGGAGGACAGTGAGATGGTAGGAGTGTCTAATAACCTCGTGCTTGTCTTCAGCCATGAAGGCAAAAGGAAGATGACAACAATAACAGAAGGTGGGTGGAATTTGACCTGAAGCCTACACAGTAAATTCCACAGAGTAAGAGATCAGAGATCGCAGAAACTATGGGGGAAGTTTGGAGAAATGGCTCATGGGAGATTTGGGTGGTTAATGCATCAGAGGGCAGTGATCCCATGCAAAGGACAAAGGCACAGGAGAACAGGGCACACTGAGAACCCTCAAGGAACCTGTTTCACAGTGCATTCAGCTGTGATGAACAGAGGGTCTGAGTTCTTGTCAACACAATTCTTGAGAGCTGGAGTTTTCAGATCAGCAGGCTTTGCAGAATACGACTCGAAAGAACACCGTGTTTTTCTTCCAGGGGACACCAACAAGCAACCAGGTGCCCACAGCCTGGAGACCATGATCAAAAACAATACCAGGAGATGTAGTTGGTGGAGAGTGGGTCCTGGCAGTGCATCCATGAAAGGCAGTGTTTGTGGAAATAATTCAATGGGTGCATAAGAAATGTTCGACTCTCAAACCAGTAGCAACAGAACCGAGCTACTGGCCAAAACAGGATGGTGAGACATTCGCTGCCTACCATGCCAACACAAAAACCCAACCATGGAACACTTGGAGGACTTCCTTCCTCAGTCCAAGATGCTTCGTCCAAGGAGAACACATTCTCCCATAGGGGACAAGAAGAATGCTTTGACCACATGCTCTCTTCTGAACACAGCATTCTGCAGGCCTGCATTCTATTGGGTTGTGGAATGTCTCCTTTCACACGCACACCAGATCCTACTAAGTGAAACCTCAGCATATTCAGCCTGGGCCCCAAACACACCAAACACCAGGCAAGGAGGGCCCTTGCAGTTGACTGGTCTCAAGGACAGGGTCAGCCACAACACAACAGCAGATGGTATGCATCATACACACACACACACACGCACACACACACAAACACACATACACACACAAACCCATCATCCTTAAGGGCCTGCAATAGGTCACTCCCGGATTTCCTCTCTTTAATGACATTCACCTCATGATGGAAAAAGAATGAGCTTTCAGAATACGGAGTGGAAGAGAGAGACTTATATCCAAGGCAAAGATGGAAGAATCCACTAATGCCAAGGAAAAAGAACAAGATGATCACGGCTAGGCAATCAGAGAGAAACTTCTACATAGAACACGCCCGATGGGGTATAGAAATCAGCGTACAATTCCTGTACATCAGAAAACATAGAAGATATCAGAAAGTCTCGAACCACAGAGATAAACTGATAAAGATAAATGAACCTAAAGAGCTCCTGAAGCGAAGATTGGTAGGAGACTGGATGCAAAGTCCGGGAACATGGCAGAAGTAGAGGATCCAGTTAGTGACCTGGAAGAACTAGTCTAGAAAATAAGGGAGCAAATTCTAAAAGAGAATGAAGAATGATGGGACATGACAATGAGCTTAGGGAATCATCATCTCCAGGAATTGAAGGTGGTGCCTCTTGTAGGAGAAGTAAGAGTGAGTGAAAGAAAGAGGGCTTAACATGGATTTTAGAAATCGGGGCTGAAAATGACCCTCATCTGTAGCACAAACAGAGGTCCACAGTCAGAGGCACAGAGGACTCCCATCACCTTCCACAGAAGCAGAACACCAAAAGACAGAGTGTCATTTCCCCCTGGAAAATCTAAGCATGGAGGAATTCACTTTAGCAAATAGGTATGGGAGAATAGTTTTTCCATAGGCCAGTCACTGACTTTACGAGGAAATTCTATACCAGCTCTCGAAGAAAGCCAGATAGCTCAAGCAACACCAGCCCAGGCCAAAACCCTTATCGCCTGCATTTCTGAACAGTGGTTCTTGTCTAAAAACACGAGGTTCTCAGAAGTCAATGGTTGGGTCCCAGGAGGTGTCAATCAGTTCAGAGGCAGCCTTCAGATCAACTCATGATTCCAGGGTCTTGGCAATGACTGTGGTCTCAGGTTCTCTGCTCAGGGGAAAGTAAGCTTCTCCCTCGCCAGCTCTATCCCGTGATTGTGAACTCTCGGTCTCTCTGTCTAATAAGTGCATGCACATCGTTTGACAAGATAACAAAAACAAAACCAGGTACAATAATTGACTGGGGGCAGAGGATGATTTACTGAATTTGGACCAAGGTTCCTATGGATAGCAGCTAGGGACAGAGAACCTCCCACCATCCTAAAATACCATACCTTCGCTCGGAGCTCCAATGTTCATTCTCCTGTTCTTTGTCTTCCTGGATCTCCTCACCAACCTGAAGCATCCGCTGTGTGTCATGCTGTACTGACCCCTTGTTGACACATGTTCATTCTCTTCTGGCTCCATTATAACATGCCCATCTTCTACAACAGGCACTGTTTGCTTATCACATGACATCACTTGGCTGAGGGTCATGAGAGGTAGAAGGCAGGCTTGTGCTGCCACATCTCCATGCAGTTCCACAGGGGTAGCTGCTCCACCCTGAGGGGTGCTCAAGGTTCTTCCACATTCGAATCCTCTTCAATGCGTCCTTTTGGACATACAAGTTGTCTTCCTGAAACGTGCACGGAAGTCTTTGAGCTATGGGTCCCTTTCAAAATGCTCTCCGTTTGCTCTTGTAGACTCCAAGTACATGAGTCCAACCTGGACCTAAGTTTCTACACCTAAGATGTAAAACTGCGTTTGATGCTTGGTCATTTTTGAAGATTGGGAGGCCTTGTTGGCAGCATGTCTGGAGAGGCTCGTCGTAATCGTGTCCTACCTGTTGAAGACTGCAGACATGTCTTTGGCACGGTTGAGGGTGTTCAGATTTCTTTCCTTAGGTGGGCCTTCTCCTGTTCAGAAGCTCCGTGATTGTGTGGGAGGGCCTTATCCTTGTGCCAGGCTCATATTTCCTCCCCTGAGGCTTTGCTTGAGGCCTGATTGTTTCTTGGCCTGTCGTGGTTAAGATGGAATGGTGGATGCTTGTCTTTCTCTGGAGGCCAGAGTGCTGGTGCTGATAATCACAACCAAACACTATGAATTGGGCCATGTGGAAGGTGACTCCGACTAGCTTCGAAACTGCCTTGGTGAGAAACCCAGAAAGCTCCAGCTGTTCGGGATGGACTAGGGTGCTCTTGGCCCACCCACGAATGCTCTAGCTACGTGTAGTGATCAGACATGATGTAATGAGGAGTAGTTTCTATGATCTCAAAGCATTGTGACATCACAAATGCTGCCTTCACTGAAGCAGCTGTCCCTCTCCCATGAACTTGGTGTCCTAAGGCTTTAGGTAGGAAGACCCCGAAGGACAGAACAAGAGCCCTCTGCGTCTGATCAAGAACTCGGGTTGTCTTGTGGGTTAGTGTCCTACTTCCCCTTTCTGGAAAAAGGGGAAAGAAAATGATGTTCACTATACCTTCCTTTAGGCCAACATTTTCCCAGAGTCGGCAAGGTGTCCTATTTCCACTCCAATTTCTATAGATCTCAAGAAACGGTGAGGCCTCATGGGTATCAACAACTCTCCTGGGGTTGGTAATCCTGTGTGTGAGAGCATCCTTTCTCAGCGTCTTTTGCCTATGGCTCAGTGATGGCTAAGGGACGGAAAGTCCCCTTTTGAGGAAAAAGGTGAGGGTTTAGATATATGGTGCTGTCTGTGGTCTCATCTCTTAGTTTTCTGAAACACACGGCTAATGGTTTAAGGCTCTGTCTACCTGGCTTTCCCTTATACAACTTCACAAATTCTTAGAGGAGAGTGTCATTTTGCATCAGGATAAACCTAAGGAAGCGGCCCGGACCACACCCGTTGTCATTATTAGTTGTCCTTGTTGCGGTAATGGGTATAATCATGTTGACCATGTCTCTTTATTCAGAAGGATAGGTGCGGCTAATATCGATGGCTTGCAAGGCCCATTCGAGCAGACCTTTGCATTGAGTGCCACACCCTTGCAAGGACTAGTGGATAAGGAAGGCTTGGTCCATTTTGGCTAGACAGTATTCCTCGGCCATTGAAGAGAATGAACGCCCTGGACCTTGCCTTGACATGAATGTCCCATGCCTGGCTGATGTGAAATGAAAAGGCAAGCAGAAAAAGGGAAATATCACATGGCATCCTACAATATGTGCCTCATAAGGAATACCGTGGCGCTTTGTCCTCTTCAATAAACACGTATTCTCATAAAATTGCCTTCACACAATCACCACGATTGGGTTCCTCATTAGTGTCGTATTGTTTGTCCCTATACCTTTTGCTTTATCACATGTTTCTTGACTGTCATGAGGGAGTGAAATCATCTGTTTGTTGTCTTTCTGAGAATGATAGATGTGACGAAGCCCAATGCTCTCCACAACACTGCCACCTGAGGCAAGTGGAAGAATTCATTCTTTCTTATGTCTCAGTAAGAATTTGTGGTGACATGGAGGACAAGAGATGGTAAGTGTCTAATAACCTCGTGCTTGTCTTCAGCCAAGTGGGCAACAGGAAGATGACCACAGCAACTGCAACGGAGTGGAAATGGACAGGAAGCCTACAAGGTAAAATCGACAAAGAAGAAATGTAGTCGCAGAGACTAAGGGAGAAGGTTGGAGACATGGCTTATAGGAGTTCGTTGGTTCATGCATCAGATGGCAGTGATCCCTTGCAAAGCAAAAAAGCACAGGAGAGCACGGCACGCTGGAAAATCACAAGGCACCTGTTTCCCAGTGCCATTGGCTATGACGAGAATAGGGTCTGAAGGGCACGAGTTCTTGACAACACAAGTCTTGAGTGCTGGAGTTTTCAAATCAGCAGGCTTGGCAAATATAAACTCAAAAGAACTCCGTGTTTTTTTTGCATAGGTCACCAACAAGCAACCATGTGCAGACAACCTGGAGACCATGATCAGTGACAATACCAGGACATGCAGTGGGAAGATGGTGGGTCCTGGCAGTGCTTCCATGAGAGGCAGTGCTCGTGGAGTTGTCTCAATGGGAGCATAAGAAATATTGGGCTCCCACATGAGGAGCATCAAGACCGAGCTACTGGTCAATACAGGTTGGTGAGGACATTAGCTACCTACTCTGCCCACACGAAATCCCAACCGTGGAACACTTGAGGAACACAGCCTTCCTCACTCCAAGTTGTTTAGTCCAAGGAGAACTGACTCTCCCATAGGGGACGAGAAGAATGCCTTGACCACATGATCTCTTCTGAACACAGCATTCTGTAGGCCAGCATTCTGATGAGTTTGTGGAATGTCTCTTTCACAGGCACACCAGAGCCCACCAAGGTAAACCTCAGCATATTCAGCCCAGGTTCCAAAAACACCAAATGCCAGGCAAGAAGAGCCACTGCATTGGCTGGTCTCAAGGACAGCGTCAGCCACAACACAAACATCAGATGGCATGCATGACACACACACACACACACACACACACACACACACACACACACACGACAAAACTTAAGGGCCCGCCCTTTGTCACTCAATGATCTCTTCTACCTAAATAAATTACCCACAGGATATAAAACAGAATAAGTATTTCGAATACTGAGAGGAGATAGAGAACTAGATCTAATACAAGGTGGAAGTATCAATAGATGTGGAGGAAAAAGAACAAGAAAAGATCACGGCTAGGAAATCAGAGTGAAGCTTCTACATATAACACGCCCGATGTGGGTTTGAAAACCGCGGCCTGTATCCTCCCTATACATCAGAAAACATAGAAGATATCAGAGAGTCTCGAACCACAGAGATAAATCTGTTAAAGATAAAAGAACCTAAAGAGTTCCTGAAGAGAAGATTGTAGGAGACTTTATGCAAAGACTGGGAACAGGGCAGAAGTAGAGGATCCAATTAGTGACCTGGAAGATCAAGCCTAGAAAATAAGGAAACAAATACTAAGAGTGAAGGAAGAATGATGGAACATGACAAAGAGCTTAGGGAATCATCATCCAAAAAGAAAGGAAATAGGTGACTTGTGAAGGATAAGTAAGAGTGAGAGAAAGAAAAGAGGCCTGAACATGGAGTTGAGAATCGCGGCTGTCAATGACCCTCATCTGGGAGATAAAACAGAGGTCCAGAATTGAGGCACAGAGGACTCCCATCACCTTCCACAGAAGCAGAGCACCAAAAGACATTTTCCCCTGGAAAATCTAGGCATGGAGGAATTCTCTTTAGGCAAATAGGCATCGGAGAATAGTTCGTCCATAGCCCAGTCACTGACTTCAAGAGGAAAAGCTATACCAGTTCTCAAAGCAGGCCAGAAGCTCAAGCAACACCCGACCAAGCCAAAATCCTTATCCCCTGCATTTCTGAACAATGAAAGAGCAGCGGCTCTTGTCTAGAACCAGGAGGTATTCAGAAGTCAAAGGTTGGGTCCCGTGTTGTGTCCATCAGTTCAGAGGCGGCCTTCAGATCAACTCATGATTCCAGGGTCTTGGCTATGATTCTGAATATGACTTTTACGTGACTTTTATATGAAATTAGATGACTATAAAATAAATAAAAAATGGATTAAAAAATAAAAATATAATTTCTTTACCTGTAGGAATAGCATTGTTTGGGAAAAGAAGATTACCTTGAAGTTTAACTCTATATGAACATTCGAAAATAAAAATGAAAAAGGAATACACTAGACTAAACTAAACTAAATTTTTTTAAAAATTAGAATGCAAAAGTAAAAAATGTGTATGTATCAAAAAGTTCAGGTTAAAAGGTTAATATGGAATTTGATATTCTGGACATCTCAGTTTGAAGGTAAATATGTTAAAAAATTATCTATATAATACAAATCAACCAGAATAGTGGGAATAAGTTAATAATAAAAGTTGTATCTATGATGTAGCAGTGGTGGTTCTCTTGTAGTCTTTTTTTTTCCTGGTTGGTTTTCTGAGGCAGAGGCCTATCATGGGGGTTTCAGTCAATGATATTCCCTGATGTAAATCCTCCCACCCCTCTCAAGAGGATGGGCTCTGAGGAATCCTGTTTTTTCAGGTCTTTATTCTTTGGAGGTTTTTATGTTTTTTTTAGTTTTTTTTTTCTCTTGCATAGACTGCTTTTGAAGGTTTTTGGAGATGAAAGCAAACTGCACTCTGATCTCTCTCTCAGAGATAATCCTCAGTCTTCTCTACTGTGGGTGCTGTAGAGCTCATATAAATTCGCCCTTGCCTGCTGCCAGGGCAAATTTTGAGTCGTAGTCCCAGGGAGCACAGAATCTTCTGCTTGTACCCAAAGCATTGCAGCAGTGTCTGTCTAGGCAGCTCCTGACCATCAGAGAGGTTCCTATTGCCATCCCACACTGAGATTTTCATGCTGACCCTGGCTGGGAGTGCCTGGTCTTTCTCTGTCTAAGAGTTCTGGGCTTGCAAGCAATCTCTCAGTTGAGGGTGTGGGTCACGCGTGTCTCAGGCTCTGATAGAAGGGAGCGTGTCCGAGAGCATGAGCCTGGGCCTTCACGCACCTCTCTCAGGAGAGTGTGTGGGGTGCACGCGTGTCTCATGCTCTGATAGTATGGCACGGGTCTAAGCAATGGACTGGGCCTTTGCACACCTTTCTCAGGGGATGGTTAGGGGTGCAGGTTTCTCAGGCTCTGTTAGCAAGTCTCATTGCTCTGCTGCTTGGTGAGGCTCCAGCCCCTAACAGGAGCTGAACCCCACATGATCATGGGTGTGCTGTTGGCTCAGGGACCAAACTTCGTTTTTCCAACACACTCTCTTTGGTTCAGCACCATCTGTACTGGGTGTGGGGACTTAAGCCCCTGTCCTTAGCTGCCATGATTCACACAATTTGCCTTCAATATCCTTTGCACTTTTTGAATGCTTTCAACCAGAGTCCAAGTTAATGCTGGTCCCCAGACTCAGAACGCTCTTGTATTGGGGTATTACTTTCCAGTTGGAGGCCTTGAGTGGGTCCCTTGAACCTTTGTTTATTTCAATAACAGTCCAATGTTCTCACTCCACTTTTCCTCCCACTGATTACTTCTGCACTGGCAGAGATCCAGACATCTATAATTCTGATCTCAGGCTGTTTTCATGGGTAATCAGAATTCTTTGGTAGGAAATCACTTCACTTTGGAGTACAGGTTGAAATGGAACCTCCTCTTACTTGCCCATCATCTTGTCTCCTCTCACATGACACTTATAATAAAATTTCAAGTGATAGGAATTTGGCATTTTATGGATAGCAAATCAATTTCATGTGCATTGAAAACTCACATTCCATCACTTTCAGCCACAATTCCTGCAAAGAATGTCTCATTTTGTCCTGTTTTATAAACACGTATTCCCACTAACATGCCTACAAAGAAAGACAAAAGTTTAAGTGTCTGGTTAGAGTAGTATTGTTTGTCTATTTTCCCCTGCTTTTTCACATGTTTCTTTACTACCATGACGGGGTGAAATCATACGTTATTTGTCTTTCTGAGACTCAGAGATGTGACATAGCCCAATGCTCTCCACAACATTGCCACATGAGGCAAGTGGCAAGAATTCATTCTTCCTTATGGCTGGGTAAGAGTCTGTGATGCCTTTGGAAGATAGTGAGATGTTAGTAGTCTCATGAACACAACTGGAAGATGACTACATCAACTGTGACTTGTTGGAAATTGACCTGAAGCCTACAGACCAGACTCTACAGCAAAAGAGAAAAGAAGTCAAAGAGACTATGGGAGAAAATTGGAGACATGGCTTAGGGAGAAGTAGGCGGTGGTGCTTCAGACGGCAGTAAGCCAATGCAAAAGACAAAGGCACAGGAGAGATGAGAACACTGGGAACCCACAGGTAGCTTGTTTCCTAATGACACTTGCTCTAACCAGCAGCTTATCTGAATGGTACAAGTCCTTGCCAACAAAGGGTGTTGAGTCTGCAGTTTTCAGATCATCAGTCTTGGCAGATATTGATTTGAGAGAACACTGTGTTTCTCCTGGAGAGGACACCAACAAACAACCAGGTGCAAACAGCCGGGAAATCATGATCAGAGACAGTACCAGCAGACACAGAAGGAAGATGGTGGTTTCTGGCAGTGTATCTGTGAGAGGCACGGCTCATGGAGATGATTTGATGGGGGCAAAAGTAATTTGGGGCTCTAGCACAAACAGCATAAAGACCGAACTACTGGCAAAGACAGGACAGTGAGGACATTAGCTGCCTCACGTACAAAAACGAAGTACAAACCATGGAACACTGTGGGGACTGTCTTCCTCAGTCCAAGTTGCTTAGCCAAAGGAGAACAACTCTCCAGTAAGGGACTAGAAGAAAGTCCTTCTACCATGCTCTCTTTAAAACACAGCATTCTGCAGGCGTTTGTCTGTTGAGTTGGTTGAACGTCTCCTTTCTTAGGCAAACCAGTGCACACCAAACTAAACCACAGCATATTCAGCACAGAAACACTAAAAAGGCATGCAAGGAGAGACCCTGCAGATGACTGTCTTAATGTCAGGGGACAGCCACAACACAACAACAGAGGGCATGCACTCCACAAACACCTGAGACTTCCTCAATGGGCAGAGCTTGGCCACCCCAAGATCTCTTCTTCCTAAAAACATTACCCTAAGGGTGGAAAACAGAATGGGCTTTGTGTATAGAGAGAAGAAGACAGAGACCTGGATCCAATGCAAAGATGGAAGACTCAATTGATGCTGAGGAAAAGAATTAGAAATGATCATAGCCAGGCAATCAAAGTTAAACCTTTAAATGTAACAAGCCCTATGAAGGATTGAAAGCAATATACAGAATACTCACTGTACATAGAAAAAGACAGAAGACATCAGGGTATCTCCTACAACAGAGATAAAAGTGATAAAAAAAATAAAATCTAGGGTCTCTAATAATAAGATTGGTAGCAGACTGGTTGCAAGGCCAAGAAGCTGGCAGAAGCAGAGGATACAATTAGTGACGTGGTAGAAAAATACTGGAAAATAATGGAAGGTAAGTGAAAGAGAGAAGGAGAATGATGGAACATGACAATAAGCTTATGGAAATCATCAACTCCAAGGGAAAAAAAAAAGAGGTGCCTATTCTTGCACACCTAGGAATGAAAGAATAAAGAAGGCCAAATATTTCTTTGAGAAATCAGAGCTGAAAATGTCCCTGATCTTGGAGTAGAAACAGAGCTCCATATTAAGAGGCACAGAGTACTCCCATCACCATCAACAGATTCAGAGCAATACAATACAGTGTCATCCACTCTGCAAAAGATAGCAAGAGAGTTATTCTTGTAATGCAAAAAATGTGTGCGAGAGTAGTTTGTCCATAGCCAAGTCACTGGCTTCAAGGCGAATAGTTATACCAGCTCTCAAAGCAGGTCGGATAGAACAATCAACACCAGCCCAAGCCAAAATGCGTATCCCCTGCATTTCTGAACAATGACAGAGCAGTGATTCTGTCTAGAACTCTGAGGTATGAAGAAGACAAAGATTGGGTCCTGGGGTGTGTCCATCAGTTCAGAAACGGCCTTCAGCTCAGCTCATGATACCAGGGTCATGGCATTGTCTCTGGTCTCAAGTTCCCTGTTCAAGGGCAACTCTGATTCCCCACCACATCTCCATCCCATGAGTGTGATCTTTCTGTTTTTCTCTCAAGTACGTTCATGAATATTGTTGGACATAAATAAATTTTAAAAAGTTTACAATGATTTACTAGGGCAAAAGTATTGTTTATTTAATTTGGACCTATGTCCCTATGGAATGCAGGCAGGTACAGAGCACCTCCCACCATCTTAAAGTGCCAGGCCTTCACTCTGTGCTCCCTTGTCCATTCTCCTGTTCTTTGTCTTCTGGTACCTCCCCACTAACCTGTATCACCCACTGTCTGTCCCAGTATAGTGGCCCTTTGTTGTCACATTGTTTATCCTTTCCTGGTTCCATTAGAACATGCCCATCTTCTGCAAGAAGCACCGTTTGGTTATTACCTGAAACCATTAGGGGGATGGTAATGAGAAGGTTAAGGCAGGCTTGTGCTGCCACATCTCAATTCAGTTCTGCAGAGACTAGCTACCCCACCCTGTGGGCATGCTCAATGTTCTGCAACATTCGAGTCCTCTTCCATTTGTCTTTTATAGATACACGTTTTTATCTTGAAACAAGCAAGAGTGCCATTCAGATGGCTTCCCTTGTGCTATAGGTCTCCTCCAACATGCTTCATGCTTGCGCCTGTGAGTCCATCCTGGGACTCGGGTTCTAGGGTGTAGAGTCTGACTTCGGTGCTTGGTCAGTTTTGAAGATTGGGAGGCCCTATGTCATGATTTCTTGAGATGCTAGAGGAACTCATATCCTTGCTGTTGTAGACTCCAGACATAACTTTGGCAGGGTTGCGGGTGTTCCCTATGAGATTTCCTTGGGTGGCACTTTTCCTGGTCAGAAGCGCCCTGATTGGGAGGGAGGACCATAACATATGCAGGACATGGAGTTCATCCCCTGTCTCTTTTTTGAGACCTGATTCTTTCTTGGCCTTTCGTGGGTAAGATGGATTGGGGGATACTTGTCTTACTCCAGAGTCCAGATGGCTTTTGTAACTGTCACAACAATAGACTACAAAACCAGCCATGGAGAATGCTACACTGACTCGCTTCTCAAACTGACTTGGTGAGAGACGCAGGCGGCTACAGTTTTTGGGGGAGCTGTGGATCCTCTTGGACCACTCACGACTACAACATCCAAGTGTAGATCAGGCGTGGTTTGGGGAGGAGGGGTTGCTATGACCTCAAAGCTTTGTGACATCAGGGAAGCTGTCTTAACTGAAGCAGCAGTCCCTCTATCATAACCTTTGAGTCCTATGGCTTTAGGTAGAAAGCCAGGGAAGAGAGCCCTGAGCCTGATCAAGTACTCAGGTTGTCTATGTGTTAATTTCCACTTTCCCTTTCTAGAAAAATAGAAAAGAAAATGATGTACAGCATACCTTTTTTTTTTTTTTTTTTTAGGCCAACATTTCTCCAGAGATGGCAAGGTTTTCCTATTTCCACTGCAATTTCTAGAGATCTCAATAACCAGTGAGGCCCTGGGTATCATCATCTCTCTGTGATGTTTGTTATCCTGTGGGTAACAGAGTCCTTGCTCAGCATCTTTTACCTATGGGTCAGTAATGACTAAGGGACGGGAAGTCCTTTTTCAAGGATAAATGTTAGAATATGTATGTATTATGCTGTCTGTGTCCTTATCTCCTCGTGTTAAGAAACACTATTCCTAAGGAATTAGGGCTCTGTCTACCTGGCTTTACCTTGGACAGCTTTTCAAATGCTTCAAGAAGATTGACATTCTGCATGATAACTAACCCTTAAGGAAGAACCCATGAGAGCACTCCTTGTCATCTTAGTTAACTCTACCTGCTGTGGTAATGGGTATAGCCATGTTGACTACTTCTCATTAATCAGAGGAAAATAAATGGCTTATATGGATGGCCTGCAAGGCCCAATAGATCAGAACTGTGGATTGAGTTGCATTGACCTCACAAGGACTATTGGATAAAGAAGGTGCAGTCCACATTGGCAACAGAGTATTCCTCAGCCATCAGAGAGGATGAAATCCTGGTACTTGCATTGACATGAATGTCACAAGATGCCAAATGAAAAAGGCAAGCAGACAAAGGGAAATATAATATGGCTTCTGTCATAAGTGCTCCAGGATGAATACCATGGGCCTTAGTAGAAAGAAGGGGAAATGGAAGGGGAAGTAGTCACAGAAGGAGACAAACCAGAAGTGACTCAGTACTCTGAGTCACTTTTACTGAAAAGAAAGACATGCAGGAAATGAGGGAACTGGCTAATGGGTGTTGAGGAGTTGTGGAACATCTTAGAGTTTTAGGATGAACTCTAGGTCATATATGGAACTAAAGCATCCGTGAATACTTGTCAAAATCGAATGATGGATGATAGGCCTATTTCCTCAACAGAACAAAAAATTAAAATAAAAACAAACTGGCCATTTCAAAAGCAGGTAAAGATAGACAGAGAAAACGAAAAATTATATTTGTATTATCTTTACTCATGAAAATGGCATGGAATTTGTTTCCTATAATGTCCTTATCTGAATAGGGTGTTCATACTTGTAAATTACAGTCTACCCGCCTCCTCCATTTGTGGATTTGATGAGAAGAGACGACATTGCCTTCATCAAATGTCTAGAAATGTTGACCAGAAAAATAATTTGGATCTGAACTTCTGTGTGTTGGGAGGTGTTGGATTACTGCTTCAAACGCTTTAGTCACTACTAGAGAGCTAAGGTTTTGTAGGGTTCCTGACTTAATATGTGTTCCTGAATTGATATGTGTTTGGAATTTAGCCTTTTTCTCAGTGTTGGAATTTTATCCTTTTTCTCAGTGTTGGATTTGCTGTAATAATTGTGTAGATGTGTCATTTTGGGTATTTTTTTTTTTCCTTTCTATCAGTTGTTATATGATCTCATAGTTTCATCTGTATGCTAGTCGCCCTGTTTAATCCAGGTAATGGCTATTCCCATTTCTTAAAGTTTTCAAAACTGACAATCGAGTTCTCCAGATTTTTTTCTATTGTTTTGTTTGTATTTCTTTTATTCCAATGATCATATATATTATCTCTCTTTTTCTTTTCACTTTGGATTCCATTTCATCTTTTTCTAGTTCCTTATGCCATCGGTTAGGTTGGTTTTATTCGGTGCTTTGAATTTTTTGAAATAAACCCATTTAGCCCTATATTCTTTCCCCAAAGAATGTTTTGGCATCATCTCATAAGTTTCTTTACTTTCCTTTGTTGAAAGTACTTTATGACTTTCCTTTTGATTGTCCTTCTTTGAGGCATTGATAGTTTGGGAGTGTTTGTGTTTTCCACCTATCAGTGTGTGGCTGTGTTTCCCATTCATAAGTGATTTCTTTCCTTTTTCATATCTTTGTGGTCATAAGTATACAAGAAAGGATATGAATTCTCTTCTATTAAATATTACTGGGTTTTTACTTCAGCACAGGATCTGATAGACAATGTTAGGTCTGCCTTTGGGAAGAACTTCTCTTATGGTTCTCCGAGACACAATCTTATGCATGTTTCTCCTATGCTCAGGTGGTCTAGAGAGCCCATGATGACGTCTGTTATTCCTTCCCACCTATCCCTCTGCATGATTTGTCCTGTGCTAAAAGTGGATATCATCGTCCTCAAAATATTGGATTGTGTCCCCAACTCCCTTCTGTTCTGTTAATATGCTTCCAACATTTAGATACAACCAAGTTGGTGGTGTATCTGTTGGCAATTCTTCCAAGTCTCTGAAGTTTGATGCTCAATCAAGACAAAACACCTTCTGGTAATATTTTGTCTCTTGAAGACATATAATTTCTCTATCTGCCATAGGCACCAATGGATTGGTTCTCTTATCTTTGCCAATTGCACTACCTATGTTTTCCCAAATCCATAACTTCCAAGCTATTGTATCTTTATAGTTGAAGGATCTCCTATGGCTAACATAAGGTCGAGCTGGTTTTGTTTTTTTTTTGTTTTGTTTTGTTTTCTTGTTGGTCTTTTTTGCCTTTTTTTTTTTTCAATTTTCATCCTTCCAACAACATGTTTATAGGAATAGGAGTATTTAGTCCTGAATACTTCAACTAATTATTGATGGGTACAGAGTTAAGTTTCTCATTTTCGTTGTTTTTTTGGTCTTGGATTCTCAGTGCCTTTCCCATTTATGGTATTTTCCTTTGGGTTTGCTTACTTCCCTGCAATTCCTCCCATCTTCCCCATTTTTGTGTGTCTTATTTGTGTGTGTATGTGTGTGTGTGTATGTTGTCTGTGTGTTTCACATAACAATTATAATGAAATATCAAGTAGTTAGATTTCTTTTCTTTATGGATAGCAATTCAATTTGATATGCCTTGAAAACTCACATTCCATTACTTTCAGCCACATTTCCTGCAAGGAATGTCCCATTAAGTCCTCTTTTATAAATTCATATTCTCACTAATTTGCCTTCAAAAAAACACTAAATTTTAAGAGCCTGGTTAGAGTAGTATTGTTTGTCCCCTTTTCTTTTGCATATTCACATGCTCCTTGACTAGCATGAGAGACCAAAATCGTATGTTATTTGTCTCTCTGAGACTTATAGATGTGACATAGCCCTATGCTTTCCACAATTATGCTCCATGAGGCAAGTGGAAAGAATTCATTCTTGGTTATAGCTGGGCAAGAGTCCGTGGTGCTTTTGGAGGACAGTGAGATGTTAGTAGTGTCTGGGAACTCCAGGCTTGTCTTTAGCCAGCAACACAACTAAAAGATTACTATATCAAGTGCAACATGGAGGAAGAGGACCTGAAGCCTACAAAGTAAATGCCACAGCAAAAGATAAAAGAAGTCACAGAGACTTTGGGAGAAGACTAGAGACGTGATTAGGGGAGAGAGGGGAGTGGTGCTTCAGAGGGCAGTGAGATAATCCAAGGAAAGAAGGCACAGGAGAGTGCACACTGGGAACCCAAAAGGAGCATGCATCCTTATGCCAGTGGTTTCGACCAGCAGAAAGTCTGAATGGCACGAGTTTTTGCTAACAAATGGTCTTGAGTCCGGAGTATTTAGATCATTAGAATTGGAAGACATCGACTCTAGAGAACACTGTGTTTATCATGGAGAGTACCTCAGCAAGCAACCATGTGCAGACAGCCTGGAAACCATGATAAGAAACAATCAGAGGAGACACAGTGGGAAGAGGGTGGGTTCTGGCAGGGTATCCGTGAAGCAGTGTTTATGGAGATGACTCGATGGGAGTACACGAGTACTCTCCTACCAGCAGCATGAAATGGAGGTACTGGCCAAAGACAGGATGGTGATGACATTAGCTGCCGAAACTGCAAACATGAAGTCCTGACCATGAAAAACAGGGGGTACTGACGTCCTCAGACCAAGTAGCTTTTCTCCCAGAATAGAATATCCCATAGGGGGCTAGAAGAAAGCCCTGCCCACATGATTTCTCCTGACCACAGCATTCTATAGGTCTTCATTCTATTGTTTGGGTTGAAAGTCTCATATCACTGACACACCAGAGCCCACGATGCTAAACCTCACCATATTCATCCATACACAAAACACTCCAAATGACAGGCAAGTAGAGCCTCTTCAGATAACTGGTTTCAAGGATTGGGGACAGCCACAAAACAACAGCAGAAGGCATGCATGCTACATAAATCTGAGACTCCCACAAAGGCCAGACCTTGGGCACTCCATGATCTCGTCATCTTAAAGAATTTACTCTCAGGGTAGAAAACAGAAAGGACTTTTTGAATACAGAGAAGAAGACAGATACCTAGATCCAATGTAAAGATGGAAGAATCATTTTAGAACAAGGAAAAAGAACAAGAAATGATCAATCAAAGTGAAACGTCTAATGGAACACACCCGGTTATGCAGCCAGCATACTCACTGTACATCAGAAAAACACGGAAGACATCAGGGAGTCTCGAACCACAGAGATAAAAGTGATTTAAATAATAAAATGAGGAGCCCCTGATGAAAAGTTTGGAAACAAACGGGATGCAAAGGCCAGGAATATGGCAGAAGCAGAGGATCAAATTGGTAATCTAGAAGACAAATACTGGAAAATACAGAAGCAAATACAGAGAGAGAAAAGGGAATGGTGGAACTTGACTATGAGCTTAGAGAAGTCATCAACTTCTCAGAAAGGAAAGAGGTGCCTAATTTAGGAGAACTAGGATTGAGAGAGTAAAGGGGTGCTGAACATGTCTTTGATAAATCAGAGCTGAAGATGACCCTCATCTGGGAGCAGAAACAGAGATCCAGATTCAGAGACACAGAGTGTCCCATCTCTGTCAACGGAAGCAGTGCATCACAAGACATAGCGTCATTCCCCCTGCAAAATATATCAAGGGAGTAATTCTCTTAACCGAAATATGCTCGGGAGAATTGTTTGTCTATAGCCAAGTCACGGTCTTCAAGAACACAAGATATACCCATTCTTGAATGAGGTTGGATAGAGCATGCAACACCAGCCCAAGGGAAAATCTGTATCCCCTGCATTTCTATACAATGACAGAGCACTGGTTCTTGTCTAGAAATAGGATGTATTAAGAAGACAAAGATTGGGTCTTGTGGTGTGTCCATCATACAGAGGCCGCCTTCAGCTCAACTCATGAGCCCAGGGTCATGGAATCGACTCTGGTCTCAGGTTCCCTGCTCTGGGGCTAGTCAGCTTCACCCTCTCCAGCTCCATCCCCTATTGTGATCTCCCTGTCTGTTGGTCCTATACATGCATGCCGATATTTTGGCAAAAAAATAAATAAATAAACAAAAAACAGTGTACAATATTGACTGGGGCCAGGGGATGGTTTATTTAATTTGGATTTAGGTCCCTATAGAATGAAGCCAGGTACAGAGCAACTCCCACCATCCTGAAATGCCAGACCGTCACTCTGAGCTCCCCTGTTCATTCTGTTATTCTTTGTCTTCCTGTATCTCCTCACCAACCTGTAGCATTTTCTGTCTGTTCCGCTCTAGTGTCCCTTTGTTTTCACATTGTTCATCCTCTCCTGGTTCCATTAGAAAATGCCCATTTTCCGAAAGAGGCACTGTTTGTTTATCGCATGAACAATTTGGGGATTGTCATGAGAGGGCTAAGGCAGGCTTGTGCTGCCACATCTCCATTCAATTACCCAGAAGGCCGATGCACCAACCTGTGGGAATGCTCAAGGTTCTGCAACATTCAAATTCTTATCCTTGCTTCCTTTTGGAGATACATGTTGTCATCCTGAAACGTGCACGAAAGTCTTTCAAATGATTTCACTTGGGTTATGGTTCTCTTTCAACAAGCTCTGCGCTTGCTCCTGTGGACTCCAAGTACATGAGTCTGAACTGGGCCTCAGGTTCTGGGGTGTAGGGTCTGCCCTTGTGCTTGGTCACTTTTGAAGATTGGGAGACCGTTTTGGCACGGTGTCTGGAGACACGAGGTTTACTCGTTTCCTCACTGTTGAAGACTCCCCACATGTCTTTGGCATGGTTTTGGGTGTTCCCTGGGAATTTTACTTGATGGCACTTTTCCTGGTCAGAAGCTCCCTGATTTAGTGGGAGGACCATAGACATGTGAGGGGCGTGGAGTTCCACCACTGAGTCATTGTTTGATGCCTGAATCTTTCTTGTCCTATCATGGGTAAGATGGAATGGTGGATTCTTGCCTTTCTCCGGGGTCCAGAGGCTGGTGGTGATAGTCATGACCAAAGACTACGAATTCGACCATGGAAAACATGACACCGATTCACTTCACAACTGCCCTCGTGAGAGATCCAGGCAGCTCCTGTGGTTAGGGAGGGCTTGGGATCCTCTAAGCCCACCCATGACCACTTCATCCTAGAATAGTGATCAGGCATGGGTGAAAAGGAGTGGTTGCTTTGAGTTCAAACCTTGGTGACATCACAGAAGTTGGATTCACTGAAACAGCAGTCCCTCTCTCATGACATTTGAGTCCTATGGCTTTATGTACTAAGACCCGGGAAAGACAGAAAAAAGAGCCCTCTTAGATTAGTCAAGAACTTACGTTGCCTTGTGTGTTAATTTCCCACGTCCCCTTTGTATACAAAGAAATGAGAAATGATGTTAGGTGTAGCATCATTTAGACTAACATTTCTCCAGAGATGGCAAAGTTTTGCTATTTCCATTGCAATTTCTAGAGGTCTCAAGAAACAGTGAGGCATCTTGGGTATTATCAGCTCTCAGAAGTATGTCATCATGTGGGTGATAGTCCTTTCCCAGTGTCTTTTCCTTATGGGTCAGAAAAGACTGACCCATACAGAAAGTCTCTTCTGTATCATTTTACTGGTCAACATTTCTAGACATTTAAGGAAGACAATGTCGTGTCTTCTCATTGATTCCAGAAATGGAGGACTCAGTTAGACTCTAAATTCATGTCATTTTAATAAGTATAGATAATAAAATACAATTATTTCCTTTTCACTGTAGGTCTTCAACTGCTTTTGAAAGGGCCAATTTTGTTGTTGTTGTTGTTTATTTGTTTGTTTGTTTTTTAGAATTGTTGATTTATTTTATTGTATATCCAAAATTAATATAACACTGTATATCAATTATATTTAAATAAAAACAAATAAAATGGGAAGGTATACAATAATTTTTGGTACTCAGTAATTTTTTTAAATTTAAGTTACCAGTTTATTGTTTAATTTCTATTTTTTTTAAATTTTTTTTCAGTGTGGCGGTATTTATTGTTTTTGCACTACACCAAGTGCTCCATCCAATCCATGCCCTCTCTAATACCCACCAGCTAGTATTCCCAATTACCCATCCCACACCCATCAAAACCCTCAGATTGGTTTTCAGAGTACATAGTCTCTCATGGTTCACCTTCCATTCCAATTTACCCCAATTCCCTTCTCCCCTACATCTCCCCTTGTTCTTCATGTGATTTGTGATGCTCCACAAATAAGTGAAACCATATATAATTGCCTCTCTCTGCTTGATTGTCTCCAGCATAATCTCTTCCTGTCCTGTCCATGGTATTTCAATAGTTGTGTATTCATCCTTTCTGATGGAGGCATAATACTCCACAGTCTATATGGACCACATCTTCCTTATCCATTTGTCCATCTTGTTTCTTTCCACAGTTTGACAACCGTGGCCATTGCTGCTATAAACATTGTGGTACAAACGGGCCTTCCTTTCACTACATCTGTGCCATTGGGGTAAATACCAAATAGTGTAATGGCAAGGTAATAGGGATGCTCATTTTTAATTTCTTGAGGAATCTCCACACTGTTTTCCAAACTGGCTGCACCAACTTTTATTGCCACCAATACAACACATGTCGATCCTGTGTTGCTAATTTGGGCCATTATAATTGGTGTAAGGTGTATCTCAATGTGGTTTTCCTTTGAATCCCACTGAGGGCTAGTGATGATGAACATTTTTTCATGTGTCCGATAGTCATTTGTAGGTCTTCTTTGGAGAAGCGTCTGTTCGTATATTCTGCCCATTTTTTACATGATTGTCTGCTTTGTATATGTTGAGTTTGAGGAGTTCTTTATAGATCCTGGATATCAACCTTTTATCTGTATTCTCATTTGCAAATAGCTTCTCCCATTCCGTGGGTTGCCTCTTTGTTGACTGTTTCTTTTGCTGTGCAGAAGCTTTTGATTTTGATGATGTCACAAAAGTTTATTTTCGCTTTTGTTTCCTTTGCCTTTGGAGATATATCTTGAGAGAAGTTGCTGTGGCTGATATCGAAGAGATTACTGCTTATGTTCTCCTGTAATATTTTGATGGATTCCTGTCTCACATTGAGGTTTTTACTCCATTTTGAGTTTATCTTTGTGTACGGTGTAAGATAATGGTCCCGTTTGAATCTCCTACATAGCTGACCAGTTGTCCCAGCACCATTTATTGAAGAGATAGTCTTTTTTCTATTGTATATTTTTTCTGCCTTGTCAAAGATTAATTGACCATAGAGTTGAGGGTCCATATCCGGGATCTCTGCTCTCTCCACTTGTCTATGTGTCTGTTTTTATGCCAGTACGATGCTGTCTTGGTGATCACAGCTTTGTAGTAAAGTTTGAAATCTGGTAATGCAATGTCCCCCATTTTATTTTTGTTTTTCAACATTTCCTTAGCGATTCTGGGTCTCTTCTGAGTCCATACAAATTTTAGCATTATTTGCTCCAGCTCTTTGAAGAGTATCGGTGGAATTTTTATCAGAATAGCATTGAAAGTATAGATTGCTCTAGGCAGTATAGACATTTTAGCAATGTTTATTCTTCTGATCCAAGAACATGGAATGCTCTTCCATCTTTTTGTGTCTTCTTCAAATGCTTTCATGAGTGTTCTGTAGTTCCCCGAGTACATATACTTTACCTCTTTCGTTAGTTTTATCCCCAGGTATCTTATGGTTTTTTTGTGCTATAATAAATATAATCGATTCTCTAATTTCCCTTTCTTTATTTTCATTACTAGTGTATAAGAAAGCCACTGATTTCTGTAGAGTGACTTTGTATCCTGCCACTTTGCCGAATTGTATGAGTTCTAGTAGTTTGGAGGTGGAGTGTTTTGGGTTTTTCATATAAAGAATAATGTCATTTGCAAAGAGAGAAGGTTTGACTTCTTCATACCAATTTGGATACCTTTTATTTTTCTTTATTTTCTGATTGATATTGCTAGGACTTTTAATACTATATTGAACAAGAGTGGTGAGAGTGGGCATCCTTGTCGTGTTCTTTATCTGAATGGGAAGTCTGCAAGCTTTTTCCCATTGTTGATGATATTCACTGTGGGTCTTTCATAGATATATTTTATGAAGATCAGGAATGTTCCCTCTATTCCTATATTTTGAAGCATTTTAATTTGGAACGGGTGCTGGATTTTGTTCAATACTTTTTCTGCATCAATTGAGAGGACCATGTGGTTCTTTTCTCTTGTCATATTAATTTTTTCTATGACATTGATTGATTAGCGAATGTTAAAGTATCCTTGTAGCCCAGGGATGAATCTAACCTGGTCATGGTGGATAATCTTTTTAATGTCCTGTTGAATCCTGTTTGCTAGGATCTTGTTGAGAATCTTAGCATCAATATTTATCAGTGATATTGGTCTGAAATTCTTCCTGGTAGGGTCTTTGCCTGGTTTGGGAATCTGGGTAATGCTGGTTTCAAAAAGAGTCTGGAAGATTTCCTTTTGCTTTAGTTTTTTTTTTTTTTTTTTTAAAGCTTCAGTAGAATATGTGTTATTTCTTCTTTGAAAATTTGGTAGAATTCCTCAGGGAATCCATCAAGTCCTTGCCTCTTGTTTTTTGGGAGGTTTTTGATAACCACTCCAATCTCATTACTAGATATCGGTCTATACTGGTTGTCAATTTCTTTCTGGTGCAATTTCAGAGTTTATAGTTTTCCAGGAATGCATCCATTACATTTGGTTGCTTATCTTATTGTTATTTAACTGTTGATAATGACTTTTGAAGATTGTTTATACTTCCTTGGTGTTCGTTGTGATCTCTCCCTTTTTATTCATAATTTTATGAATTTGAGCTTTCTCTAAGTTCATTTGGATTAGTGTCACCAATGATTTATCGATCTTATTGATTCTTTCAGAAAACCAGCTTCTAGTTTCATTTAAAAATTCTACTGTATCTCTGGTTTCTAATTCATTGATCTCAGCTCTAACTTGATTATTTCCCTTCTTATGTGTGGAGTTGGTTTTATTTGTTATTGATTCTCCAGTTCTTTAAGGTGTACAGACAGTTGGTGTGTTCTGGATTTTTCAATTTTTTTGAGGGTTGCTTGGATGGTTATGTATTTCCACCTTAGAATCGTCTTTGCTGTATTATCATATTTATCATCACAGTGAGATGTCCAGAACATCTAATTATATAATAACCTTCTAATCTGAACTTTTGGTATATACACCTGTGTTCTATTACGCATTTTTTTCCATTTTTTTTTAAATTTGAGTTTAGTTTACTCCAGTTTGTTTCTTTATAATTTTTATTTTCTAATACTCATATAGAGTTTAACATCATGGCAATCTTCTTTCTCCAATCAATGCTACCCCTATAGGTAAACCAAATTTTAATCCCACTATATCTTAGATAATTTGAGGTTTTTTTAAACAAAGATATCAAGATACATCCAGAAAGAATCAACAAAATCTTCCTCGCCCACACTGAGAACTTATAACCACACTCACATCATTTTTCTCTGCCAAAGTTTCCATGTTTTCTTGTTTGTCCTAATAATATATAAATCTTATATTTGGGGTTCTTTTAGCTGATTTTTTTTTATTTGCTTATAAGTTTATCAGTTTTTTGTTTGTCTCTTTCTGTTTGTATACTTCACAAATTTTCCTTGTGGCCCATTTGGGCTGAGCCTTCTCTTTTGTCTCTCTATCTCTCTCTATTCTTTCTCTTTTCTTTTTTCTCTTGTTTGGGTCGGGAATCCTATTGCTCAAAAGCATCCCAGGGTGTACATTTACTACAACATGGTCGATACATCCACCTGCATCCATTCAGTCATCTCTCACAAAAATGACTTGGAGGAGGAATGCACAACAGAAGAAAAATGGATGGGCCTTCTGCAACTGACCTAATGGCTATTAACATATTCAGTATGATGGAAAGAATATTCCGGCTCACAATAGCTAGGTTGCAGAAAGCCATGCATGATCAATCAAAATTGATTAGAGCAGAAATGAAATCCACCAGGGATGACATTCACAATGTAAGGGCAGAACTAAAACCACCAGGGCTGAGGTTCACAATGCTCTCAATCAGTTCCAATCTAATCTAAATTCTCTAAAAGCTAGGGTAACCACACAATAAGATAGAATTAATGATCTGTAGGAAAAACAGACAGAGAAAGTATCAGGACAAAGTCTGGCACAAATTTAGAAGCTACAAAAACAGAATCCGGGAAATAAATGATGCCATGAAATGTACCAATGTCCGAATTATTGGAATTCCTGAAGGGGAGGAGAAAGAAAGTAGTCTAGAAGATATAGTGGATCAACATCATTATAAAAATTTTCCTAATCTCATGAATGGAACCAGTGTTCATGTTCTAGAGGCAGGACAGTCTCCCCCTAAAATTATAGATACAAAAAAAAAAAATAAAAGGGAACTGAGAGTAAAATTGAGAAATCATAAGTATAGGTACAATTGCTTTAAAGCTGCTATGACAAAGAGGATTCTTATGTACAGAAGAAAGCCGATCAAAATCATGTCAGACCTGTCCAGAGAGACCTGGCAAGCCAGAAAGGGCAGGCAAGATATTTTCAGGGTACTAAATGAGAATATGCCATCAAGAATACTTTATCCAGAAGACTGACATTTAAAATCGATGGAGAAATAGTTTTCAATAACTGCAAGGCTTACCGAACTATGCAACCACTAAATCGACACAGCAGCAAATATTAAGGGGAGTTCAATAAAAGTGGAAAAATCCTAAGAATAGCATTGAACAGAAATATAGAAAAAATCTACAGAATAAAAGTCTTCAAAGAAACGCGATGTCAATAAAAACATATCTATCAAAAAACATTCTCAATGTGAAGGGCGTACATGCGCCCATAAAATGACACAGGGTTGCAGATTGGATTAAACGACAGGACCTATTCATATGGTGTCTACTAGAGACCCATTATGAGCCTAAAGATAAATCCAGACTGAAAGTGAAAGGATAGAGAAACATCTTTCATGCCAGTGGCCTCAAAAGATGGCCAGGGTAGCGATTCTCATATCAGATAATTTAGATTTTAAACTAAAGGCAGTAGTCAGAGATACAGAAAGACACCACATCATTTCTAAAAAGACTATCCACCAAGATGATCTAACAATTGTAAATATCTGTGCACCCAATATGGGAGCAACCAATTACATGAGAAAAAAGGTTAGTCAAGATAAAGAGTCATATTGATATGAATAGATTAATAGTAGGAGATCTTTACATGATTCTCTCAGAAATTGACAGAGCATCCATGCAGAAAATTCATAAAGAAACAAAATCATGAATGACACATTGGACCAGATGGACCTCATAGACATATACAGAACACTCCTCCCTAAAAGAGCAGAACATTCGTTCTTCTCAAGTGCACATGGAACCTTCTCAAAAGTAGACCATATACTGGGTCACAAATCAGGACTCCACTGACACCAATCAAAACCACAACGAGATATCACCTCACACCAGTCAGAATGGCTAAAATTAACAAGTCAAGAAATGACAGAGGGTGGCGAGGATGCAGAGATAAGGGAACTCTCCTGCAGTCTTTGTGGGAATTCAAGCTTGTGCAGCCACTCTGGAAAACAGTGTGGAGGTTCCTTAGAAAACTGAAAATCGAGCTAACCTATGGCACAGCAATTGCACTCTTGGGAATATATCCTAAAGACAGAAATGTGGTACTCCAAAAAGGCAAGTACACTCGAATGTTTATAGCAGCAATGTCCACAATAACCAACCAATGCAAAGAACCTAGATGCCCATCAAAGATGAGTGGATAAAGAAGATGTGGTATATATACACAATAGAATACTATGCAGCCAGCAAAAGAAATGACATATTGCCGTTTTTGACCACATGAATTTATCTAGAGGGTATAATGCTTAGAAAAAAAAAATATCAGAGAAAGTCAACTATCATATGATCTCCTTGATATGAGAAAGTGGAGATGGAATGTGGGGTGATGTAAATGAAGAAGAGTAAATGAAAGTACATGGGATTGTGAGGGAGACAAAGAATAAAAGGCTCAATCTCAAAAAACTGACTGAGGACTGGAGAGGGTGGTGGGAAAATGGATATTGGGGAGGGTATATGCTAGGATTTGTGCTATGAAATGTATAAACCTGGTGATTCACAGACCTTAACCACTGGGGCTAAAAATATGTTATATGTTTATTAAACAAATTAATTTATTATTATTTTTTAAAAGAATGCTTGGATCCACCAGGGGATCAAAGAAGAACTGAAACAATCCATGAAAACCGATGAGAATGTAGACACTTCAGTCCAAAACCTATTGGATACAACAAAGGCGGACTGAAGGGGGAAATGCATACCCATCCAAGATTTCCTCAAAAAAAAAAAAGGAAAAATCCACAATTCATCAGCTGTCTCTACACGTTAAAGAACTGGAGAATCAACAACAAATAAAACCATCTCCACACATAAGAAGAGAAATAATCAAGATTAGAGCAGAGATCAATGAGGTAGAAACCAGAGACACAGTAGAATGTATCAATGAAACAAAAGCTGGTTTTTTTTTTTGAAAGAAGCAATAAGATCGACATACCATTGGCAACACTAAAGAAAAGAAAAGAGAGAAAGCCCAAATTAATAAAATCATGAATGGAAAGTGAGAGATCACAACTAACACCAGGGAAGTAGAAACCATCATTAGAAGATATTATGAACAGTTATATGGAAGGATGCTTTCCATGGAAACTATAAAGTCCCAAAATTGAACCAGGAAGAAATTGACAACATGAATAGACCAATATCGTGTAATAATATTGAAGCAGTGATCAAATATCTCCCCAAAAACAAGAGCCCAGGACCTGACAGATTCACTTGGGAATTCTACCAAACTTTCAGAAAGAAATAACACCTATTCTCCTGAAGCTGTTTCAAAAAATTAAAGCAGAAGGAAAACTTCCCAACCCTTTCTATGAATCCAGCATTACCCTGGTCCCCAACCAGGCCAAAGATCCTACCTAAAAGGAGAATTTTAGAACAATATCACTGATGAAAATGGATGCTATGATTATATTAGCAACAAGATATTAGCAAACATTATTCAACAACACATTAAGAAGATTACCCACCCTGAGCAGGTGGGACTTATCTCTGTGCTACAAGGATAGGTCAGCATTCAAAAATCAATCAATGTCATAGAACAAATCAATAAGAAAAGAGAGAAGAACTTCATGGTCCTCTCATTTGATGCAGAAAAAGCATTTGACAAAATCCAGCATCTGTTCCTGATTAAAATTCTTCAAAGTATAGGGATAGAGGGAACATTCCTCAACTTCATCAAATCTATCTATGAAAGACCCACAGCAAATATCATCCTCAATTGGTAAAAGCTTGTAGATTACCCATTGAGTTCAGGAACAGATGGATGCCCACTCTCACCACTATTGTTAAACGTAGTATAAAGAGTTCTAGCAACAGCAATCCAACAACAAAGAGAAATAAAAAGTATCCAAATTGGCAATAAAGAATTTAAACTCTTGGGGCGCCTGGTTGGCTCAGTGGGTTAAGCCACTTCCTTCCGCTCAGGTCATGATCTCAGGGTCCTGGGATCGAGTCCTGCATGGGGCTCTCTGCTCAGCGGGGAGCCTGCTTCCTCCTCTCTCTGCCTGCCTCTCTGTCTACTTCTGATTTCTCTCTGTCAAATAAATAAATAAAATCTTTATAAAAAAAAAGAATTTAAACTCTTTTCCTTCGCAGATGAGATGATACTTTATATGGAAAACCCAAAAGACCCCACCGCCAAACTACTAGAACTCATACAGCAATTCAGCAAACTGGCAGGATACAAAGTCAATGTACATAAATCAGTGGCTTTCTTATACACTAACAATGAACATACATAAAGGGAATTTAAACAATGTATTCCATTTACTATAGCACCAGGAACCATAAGATAAGTGGTAATAAACCTAACCAAAAAAGTAAAGGATCTGTACTCAAGGAATTGCATAACACTCATGAAAAAATTGAAGAAGACACAAAAAGAGTAAGACCATTTCATACTCTTGGATCGGAAGAATAAACATAGTGAAAATGTCTATACTGTCTAGAGCAATCTATCCTCTTAATGCCATTCCGATCAAAATTCCACCGGTAGTTTTCAAAGAGTTGGAGCAAATAATCCTACAATTTGTATGGAATCAGAAGAGACCCCAAATTGCTGAGGAAATGTTGAAAAACAAAAATAAACCTTGGGCCCTCACGTTAACTAATTCCCGGTTTTACAACAAAGATGTGATCACCAAGACACATTGATACTGGCTTAAAAACGGACACATTGACCTTTAGTAGAGAGTAGAGACACAGATATGGACCTTGAAATCTATGGGCAAATAATCTTCCACTGTATATTGGAAAATATACAATCTCTTCAATAAATGGTGTTGGGAAAACTGGACAGCTATATATAGAAAAATAAATTTCAATCATTCTCTTACACCCTATACAAAGGTAACTCAAAATGGATAAAAGACTGAAATGTGAGACAGAAATCCATCAGATTCCTAGAGGAGAACATAGGCAGTAACCTCTTCGATATCAGCCATAGCAACTTCATTCTATATATGGCTGCAAAGGCAAAGGAAACAAAGTGAAAATGAACTTTTGGAACTTCATCAAGATCAAAAGCTTATACACAGCAAAGGAAACAGTCAACAACAAAAACAAAAATGAGGCAAAATGTGGAATGAGAGAAAATATTTCCAAATGACAGTACAGAAAATTGGTTGACATCCAAGATCTATAATGAACTCCTCAAACTCAACACACAAAGAACAGACAATCATACAAAAATAGTCAGAAGGTATGAACAGACATTTTTCCAATGAAGACATAAAAATGGCTATCAGACACATGAAAAAATGTTCACCATCACTAGCCATCAGGGAGATTCAAATGAAAACCAATTGAGATATCACCTTACACCAGTTAGAATGGCCAAAAGGCAAGACAGGAACAGCATGTGTTGGAGAGGATGGGGAGAATGGGGAGCCCTTTTACACTGTTGGTGGGAATACATGTTATTGCAGCTACTTTGGAGAATGGTGTAGAGATTCCTCAAGAAGTAGAAAATAGAAATTCCCTATGACTCTGCCATTGCACTACTGGGTCTTTACCAAAGATACAGATGTAGTGAAAAGAAGGGCCATTTGTACCCCAATGTTTATAGCTGCAATGACCATGGTCGCCAAATTGTAGAGAGACCCAAAGTGCCCTTCAATGGAAGAATGGATAAGAAGGATGTGGTCCATTTACACTAAGGAGTATTATGCTTTCCTCAGAAAGGATAAATACCCAAGGTTTGTAGTAACATGGAAGGGACTGGAAGAGATTATGCTGAATGAAACAAGTCAAGCAGAGAGAGTCAATTATCCTATGGTTTCAATTATTTGTGGAGCATCACGAATAACATGGAGGACAAGGGGAGATGGAGAGGAGAAGGGATTTGAGGGAAATTGGAAGGGGAGGTGAACAATGAGAAATTATAGACTCTGTAAAACAATCTGAGGTTCTGAAGGGTCGTGGGGTGGGAGGATGAGGGAACCAGGTTGTGGGTATTAGAGAAGGCACGGATTGCATGGAGCAAGATAGGGTTTGAATTCTCTTCTATTAATTGAAACTGGATTTGGAACACAGCACATGATATGTAATAGACAATGCTAGGTCTGCCCTATGGAACAACTTCTCCTAGGGTCCTCAGAGATACATCTTATGCATGTTTCCCCAAAACTCAGGTGGTCTAGAGATCCCGTGATGATGTCAGTTATTCCTTCCCACCTTTCAGTCGCTATGATCTGTCCTGTGCTTAAAGTGGATATCGTAGTCCCCAAGAATATTGGATTTTGGTCGCCATCTCCCTTCCTTTCTGTTAATATGCCTCCAACATCTAGATAGACCCAGGTTGGTGGTATATATGATGGAAAGTCTTCCCAGTGTCTTATGTTTGGATGCTCTGTCAAGACTAAACAGGTTCTGATACTTTTTGTCTCTGGAACGCATAAAATCTCTCTATCTGCCATAGGCACATTCACTTTGGCTCCCTTCTTGAGAATTGCATATCCTATGTCTCCCCCAGTTCTTCCCTTTCAATCTATTTGCATCTTTATAGCCAAAGGAAATCTCCTATGGCCAAAATAAGGTCAAGTTTGGTTTATGTTGTTTTAATGTTGACCTTTTTTGGCATTTTTTAAAAATTTCATCCTTCCAACAATCTTTTTATAGGGATAGGAAAATTTAGTCCTGAATACTTGATCTAATTATTGATAAGTAAGGACTTAACTTTCTAATTTTGGTTCATTTCTGACTTGTATTCTCTGTGCCTTTCACCTTTATGGTATTTTCTTTGGGAATTGCTTCCTTTATTGTGATTCCTCACTTGCTCCCCATCTTTCGTGTGTCTTATCTGTGGTGGGTGTGTGTTTTGTCTGTGTTTGTTTCATATAACACTTAAAATTAAATTTCAAGAGATAATAACTCGGTCAATAATGCATAACAATTCAATTTGATATGCCTTGAAAACTCACATTCCATCACTTTCAGCCAAATTTCGTACAATTTATGTCCCATTTAGGCCTTTTTTATAAACACATATTCTCACTAACTGGCTTCAAGCAAACACACAATTTTGTGTGCCTGGTTAGAGTCATATTGTTTGTACTTTTTCCCCGTGCTTTTTCAAATGTTCCTTGACTACGATGAGAGTGTAAAATTGTTATTTGTATTTCTGAGACTGAGAGATGTGATGTAGCCCAATGCTCAACAAAACTCTACCACATGAAGCTAGTGGCAAGAATTCGTTCTTGATTATAACTGTAAGAATCTGTGGTGCCTATGGAGGACAGATTTGGTAGTATTTTCTGAGAACTCCAGGCTTGTCTTCAGCCATGAACACAAACTGAAGATTACCATATATAATGAAATATGGTGGGAAATGACCTGAAGCATACCAAACTCCACAGTAAAAGAAAAAAGTAATCCCAGAGAATATGTGAGAAGATTTGAGACATGGCTTAGGGGATATGTTGTCATTGGTACTTCAGAGTGCAGTGAGCCAATGGAAAAAGTAAAGCCACAGGAAAGAGAGGAGTACACATTGGGAAACCACATGATGCATATATCCCAAAGCCATTGCCTTTGACCAGCCGAGGGTCTTAATGGTACAAGTTCTTGCCAACAAAGAATCTTATTGCCCAGAGATTTCAGATCAGCCTGCTTGGCAGACATCGACTCAATAGCACATTGTGTTTCTATTGGACAGGACACCACCAAACTACCAGGTGCAGACAGCCAAGAAACCATGATCAGAGACAATGCCAGAAAACATAGTGGGAAAATGGTGGGTTGTGACAGTGCATCCATGAGAGGCAGGGTTCATGGAGATGACTCGATGGGGGCATAATAAATTTTGGATTCTCGCACCAGGAGCATAAAGACTGAGTTACTGGCCAAAGACAGGACGGGGAGGACATTTCCTGCCTAACCTGCAAGCAGGAAGTTCCAACTGTGGAACACTGGGGGGGCAGCCTTCCTCAGTCCAAGTTGCTTAGTCCCAGGGGAACAGACTCTCCCATAGAAGACTAGAGGAAAGCCCTGCGCACATGCTCTCTCATGGCCACAACATTCTTCAGGCTTCATTCTGTTGTGTTGGTTGAATGTTTCCTTTCACAGGCACACCAGAGCCCACCAAGCTAATCCTCACCCTATTCAGCCTAGACTTCAAACACTCTGAACATCAGGCAGGAGAGCCTCTGCGTATAACTGGCTTCAAGGACAGGGGACAGCAACAACACAACAGCAGAGGGTATGCATGAAACACCCACCTGAGACTCCCAAAAGGGCCAGCCCTTGGGCACTCCATGATCTCTTCTTTTAAAGATATTACGCTCAGGCTATAAAAGAGAATCGGCTTTTTAAATACTGAGATGAAGACAGAGACCTGTATCTAATGCAAAGATGGAAAAATCAATTGATGACGAGGTAAAAGAACAAGAAATGACCATGTCCAGGCAGTCAAGGGAAACCTTTGCATGTAACGTGCCTGATGGGGGATTGATAGCAGCAGCCAGAATACTCACTGTACATCAGAAAAAGCAGAAGTCATCAGGGAGTCTTGAACCACACAAATATTAAGTGATAAAAATAATATAAATAAAATAAAATAAAATAAAATAGAATAGAATAGAATAAAATAAAATAAAAAAGAGTCCTGGATGAAAAGATTGATAGCAGATTGAATGAATGCAAATACGTAAAGATATGTAAAGATAATTAAAATACACTTCTTTTCTTTTCTCTGTCTGTCTTCATTTGGTTTTGAAAGGTAAAGATTGTTTTTCTTTAATTTATTTGTTATTTGAGAAAGCAAGCCTATCATCCATCATCCGTTTTTGACAGAATATTCATGAATGCTTTCATTCCATATACAACCTAGTGATCAGGCTAATATATGCCACAACTCCTCAACACCAGTTCCCTCATTCCTAGCATGTCATTCTTTTATGCAACCCTCAGCTTGGTTCTCACAGTTCCGAGTCACTTCTGGTTTGTCTCCTTCTCTGACTTATTCCCCTTCTGGTTTCCCTTCCTTTATAAGGGCCATGGCATAACTCATAGGGCACATGCAAGAGAAGTCATATGATATTTCCATTTGTCTGCTTGCTTTTTTCATTTTGCATCACCCAGTCATGTGGCATTCATGTCAATGCAAGTACCAGGGTTTCATCGTCTCTGAGGGCAAAAGAATACTGTGTTGTCAACATGGCCCACACCTTCTTTATCCAATAGTCATTGCAAGAGCATTGTGGCTCATTCCACAGTTCTGCTCGAGTGGGCATTGCGTGCCATTGATATAGACCATTCCACTTTCTCAGATTAAGATATTTGGTCAACATTGGTATACCCAATGCCACAGCAGATAGAGTTAACTAATGATGACAAGGTGTGCTGTCCAAGGCTCTTCCTTAAACGTTAGCTCTCATGCAGAATGTCACTCTAATTGAAGCCTTTGTAAAAGTGTTTAAATTAAAGCCAAGTAGACAGAACCCTAATCCCTTATGACTAGTGTTTCAGAACACTAGGAGATTAGGACAGGCATCACAATACATCCATGCCCTAACATATTTTCTTGAAAACAGACTTTCCGTCTCTTAGTCTTCACTGACTCATAGGGGAAAGACACTGACAAAGGACCCTCTCACGCACAGGATCACAAACCGTACGGAAGGCTATTGATAGCCAAGATGCCTCACTGTTTCTTGTGATCTCTAGAAATTAAAGTGGAAATTGTAACACCTGACCATTTCTGGAGATATATTGGCCTTAAGGATGGTATACCGAAGGTCATTATCTTTACTCTTTGTCTAGAAAGGGAAAGTGGGACATTAACACAAAGACAACCTGAGTTTTTGATTAGGCTCAGAGGACTGTTTTTTAGTTCTTCCCGGGCTTCCTACCTAAAGCCATAGGACTCAAAGGTCATGAAACAGGGACTGCTGCTCCAGTGAAGTCAGCTTCTGTGATGTCACAAAGCTTTGAAGACATAGAAAACACTCCTGATAACTACACTTGCCTGGAGTAGTCATGTGTGGGCCAAAAGTATCCCAAGCACTTTTAAACCACTGGATCCGCCTGGGTCTCTCACCAAGGCAGTTTGCAAAGCGAGTTGTTGCATGGCCGAATTTGTAGTTTGGTCATGACTATCAGCACCGGCCCTCTGGACTCTGAAGAAATGCAAGTATTCAGCATTCCATCTTACCCATGAAAGACCAAGAAACAATCAGGCTGCAGTCAAAGCCTAAGGGTTAGAACTCTGCACCCTGCACATGGGTATGGTCCTTCCACCCAATCAGGGCACTTCTGTCCAGGAAATGGGCCACCCAAGGAAAGTTTAAATGGAACTCCTGCAACCATGCCAAAGACAGGTCTGAAGTCTTCAACAGTGAGGACTTGAGTACTTCTAGCGTTTCAAAAAATCATGCTAAAACTACCTCCCAAACGTCAAAACTGACCAAGCACCAAAGACAGACTCTACACCCTCGGACCTTAGGTCCAAGAAGGAATCATGCACTTGGTGTTACAGGAGCAAACATGGAGGATGTTGGAAGAGAGCCATAGCTCTATGAGAGCCATCTGAAAGACTTTCATGCATGTTTCATGCCTGTTTCAGGATGACAACTTGTATCTCCAAAAGGACACATTGAAGAGATTTCGAATGTCGAATGTCTAAGAACATTGAGCATTCCCACAGGGTGGTGCAGTTACCCTCTGGGGAGCTACATGGAGATGTGGCAGGACAAGCCTGCCTTAACCCTCCAATTACCATCCAACAAATGGTATGAAGTGATTAGCAAACAGTGCCTCTTGCAGAATATAGGGATAATCTAATGGATCCAGGAGAGGAGGAACAATGCATAAACAAGGGGCCATTACACCAGGTCAGACTATGATGCTACAGGTTTGTGTGAAGATACAGGAAGACAAAAACAAAACAAAACAAAACAACACACACACACACACACACACACACACACACACACACACACTATGAACAAAAAAGCTCAGAGCCAAGGTCTGGCATTTTAGGATGGTTCTCTGTACCAGGCTGCATTCCATAGGGACCTAGGTCCAAATTAAATAAAACCTCCTTTGGCCCCATTGAATCCTTGTACCCTGGTTCTGTTTTTTTTTTTTTTTTTCCAAATGATGCACATGCACGTATTTGACAGAGAAACAGAGAGATCACAATGAGTGGTGGAGCTTGAGAGAGAGAACCTGACTTGCCTTTGAGAAGGGAACCTGAGACCAGAGTCGATGCCATGGCCCTGGGATCAGGAGATGAGAGAAGGCCAACTCTGAAATGATGGACACAATCTGGACCCAGTCTTTCTCTTCTGAATACCTCCTAGTCCTAGGCAAGAACCACAGCTCTGTCTTTTTCAGCAATTCAGGGGATGCAGATTTTGGCTTGGGCTGGTGTTGCTTTAGTTTTCTGACCTGCTTAGAAGCTGGTGTAGCTTGTTCCCTTGAAGTCAGTGATTGACTATAAACAAACTACTCTCCCACGCATATTTGGGTACATAAAATTCCTCCATTGTAAATTTTGCTTGGGGAATGTTGTCATGTGGTCTCATATATTCAACTGTGTGCTTGTCTCCATGTTTTATGCAGGTAATGGCTCCTCCAGTTTGTTAATGATTTCAGTATTGACGTGTGAGTTTACCTGATTATTTCCTATGTGTTTGTTTGTATTTCTTTTATTTTGATGACAGTATGTATTATTTATTTTTTTAATTGGATAAGTGTGGAGTTTGTTTCTTCTTTTCCTAGTTCTTTATGGCATCCAGATTGTTTGCTTTTTTTCAGTTTTTTTTAATTTTTGAAAATACATGCATTTAAGCATATATTCCTCCTCGTAGTATGTTTTGGCATCACCCCATAAGTTTCTTGACTTTCCTTTTTTTGTTCATGGCACTTTCTGATTTTCCTTTTAATTTTCTTTCTTTGATTCATTACTATTTTGCGAGTGTGTTTGCTTTCCAGCTATTAGTGTCTGGCTGTGTTTCGATTTGAAAATGATTTCTTTCCATTTTCATACCTTCGTGGTCATAAGTATACAAGATGAGATTTGAATTCTCTTTCATTAATTACGGCTTGATTTGGACACCAGCACACGATCTGTGATAGACAAAAATAAGTCTGCCCTTGGGAAGAACTTGTCTTATGATTTTCAGCGACATAATCTTATGCATGTTTCCCCAAAGCTCAGGTGTTCTAGAGAGCCCATGAGGACGTCTGTTATTTCTTACCACCTTTCCATCCGGATGATCTGTCCTGTGCTGAATGTGGGTATCGTAGTCCCCAAAAATATTAGATTGGGGTCCCCATCTCCCTACCTTTCTGTTAATACACTTCCAATCTTTAGATACACCCATATTGGTGGTGTATATATTGGCAATTTTTCCAAGTTTCTGATGTTTGGATGTTCCATCTAGACTAAACACCTTCCGGTAATCTTTTGTCTCTCGAAGGCAGAAAATCTCTCTATCTGCCATAGGCACAATAACATTGGCTCTCTTCTCCTTGCTAATTGCATAACCAATGTCTTCCAGATTTGTTCACTTTCAAGCGAAGTATAACTTTAGAGTTGAAGGAAATCTCTTATGGCCAACAGAAAGTCGAGCTTGTACAGTTTTGTGGTTTTCTTGTGGACCTTTTTTGCCCTTCATTTCCTTTTCTTAAAAATCTTCATCCAAAAAAAATTTTTTTTCATCCACTACAACAATCTGTTTGTAGTGACAGAAGAATTTAGTCCTGAATACCTAAACTAATCATTGATAGTTAAGAACTTAACTTTCTCATTTTGGTATGTTTCTGACCTGAATTCTATGTGCCTTTCCCCTTTATGATATTTTCTTCGTGTTTTTTGACCCTTAGTGTGATTCCTCACATCATCCCCATATTCTGTGTGTTTTATCTGTGTGAGTGTGTGTGTGTGTGTGTGTGTGTGTGTGTGTGTGTGTGTGTTGTCTGATTAGGTTTCACGTAACACTAATAATTAAATTTCAAGAGGTAGGAAGTCAGGCTTTTATGGAGAGCAGTTCAATTTGACATGCCTTAAGAACTCACATTCCTTCAGTTTCAGCCAAATTTCCTACAAAGAATGTCATCTCTTGTCCTCTTTGATAATCTCGTATTCTCACAAATCTGCCTTCAAACAAACACCAAATTTTTGGTGCCTGGTTAGAATTGTATTATTTGTCCCTTTTTCCCTTACTTTTTCACATGCTTCTTGTTAAATGAAAGAGTGAAATCGTATGCTATTTGTCTTTCTGAGACTGATAGATGTGACGTAGCCCATTTCTCTGCACAACACTGTCATAGGAGGCAAGTAGCAAGAATTCATTCTTGCTTATGCCTCACTAAGAATCTGTGGTGCCTTTGGAGGACAGTGAGATGGTAGTAGTATCTGAGAACTCCAGGTTTGTCCTCAGCCATGAACACAACTGGAAGATTACCACATTGACTGCAACTTGGCAGAAATTGACCTGAAGCCTATGAAGTAAACTCCACAGTGAAAGAGAAAAGAAGTCACAGAGACGATAGGAGAAGATTGGAGACATTCCTTGGAGAAAAGTTGGTTGTTGGTGCTGCAGAATGTAGGGAGCCAATGCAAAAGACCAAAACACAGGAAAGCGAAGCACCCTGGGAACCAACAAGGAACCAACCCATGGGCTGTGACCATCAGAGTGTCTGAATGGCATGAGTTCTTGTAAACAAATAGTCTTGAGGCCTGGAGATTTAAGATCAGTAGACTTGGCAGACATCAAATCAAGAGAACACTGTGTTTCTCTCGCAGAGGACACCAGCAAGCAACCAGGTTCAGACAGCTTGAATATCATGATCAGAAACAATAGAAGGAGACACAGTGGGAATTTGGTGGTTTCTGGCAGTGCATCCCTGAGAGGCTGTGTTTGTGATGTTTCGATGGGAGCACAATAAATTTTGTGCTCTCGCACCAGAAGCATAAAGACTGAGCTACGGGCCAAAGACGGGATGGTGAGGACATTACTGCCTAACGTGCCAACATGAAATCCCAACCATTGAACACAGGGTCGACTGCATTTCTCTGTGAAGTAGCTTAGTCCCAGGAGAACAGACTCTCCCATAGGGGACTAGAAGAAAGCCCTGCCCAAATTCTCTCTCCTGACCACAACCATTCTTCATGCTTTTGTTCTTTTGAGTTGGTTAAACATCTCTTTTCACAGGCACAACAGACGCCACAAGGCTAAACCAGAGCATATTCAGCCCAGAACCCAAATACACCAACAGCAGGCAAGGAGAGCCTGTGCAGATGACTTGCCTCAAGGATGGGGATAGCAACAACACAACAACAGAGGGAATGCATGCCACACACACACCCGAGACTCCCACAAGGGCCAGCCCTTGGACTCTCCATGATCTCTTCCTCCTAACGATATTACCCTCAGTGTAGAAAACAGAATGCGTTTTCTAAATACATAGAGGAATACAGAAACCTAGATACAATGCAAAGATGGAATAACCAATTGATGCTGAGGAAAAAGAACAAGAAATGATCATGGATAGGCAATCGTAGTGAAACTCTACATATTACACACCCAATGGAGGATTGAAAGCAGTGGCCAGGATACTCCCTGTATATATGAAAACATAAAAGATATCAGAGAATCTCGAACCACAGAGATAAAACAGATAAAAATAAAATAAGTTTATAAATAAAATAAAATAGTTTCTGATGAAAAGTGTGTAGCATACTAGATACAAAATCCAGGAAGCTGGCAAAAGCAGATGATCAAATTAGTGACCCGGGGCAAAAAGACTCGAAAATAAGGAAGCAAATCCAAAGAGAGTAGGAAGAATGTTGGAATATGACAATGAGCTTAGGGAACTCATCGACTCCAAGGAATGGGTATTCTTGGAAAATGAGAAGTAAATAAAAAATAGGGATAAGCATTTATTTGCAAAATCAGAGCTGAAAAAGTCCCTCATCTGGGAGCAGAAACAGATATTTAGATTCAGAGGCACAGATGACTCCCATCACCATCCACAGAAGCACAGCACCACAAGACATAGTGTCATTTCCCCTGAAAAAATCTATCAAAGGAGGAATTCTCTTTACCCAAATATGTGTGGGAGAGTAGTTTGTCTATAGCCAAATCACTGACTTCAAGAGGACAAGCTATAGCAGCTCTTGAAGCAGGTCAGATAGAGCAAGCAACACCAGCCCAAGCCAAAATCCATATACCCTGCATTTCTGAACAATGACAGAGCAGTGGTTCTTGTCAAGGACTAGGAGGTATTAAGAAGACAAAGATTGGGTCATGGGGTATGTCCATCAGTTCAGAAGTGGCCTTCATATCAACTCAGGATCCCAGGGTCATGACATTGACTCTGGTCTCAGGTTTCCTGCTCAGTGGCAAGTCTGCTTCTCCTGCCCCAAATCCATCCCCTGATTGTGATCTCTCTGTATCTCTGTCAAATACGTGCATGTGCATCGTTTGACAAAAAAACAGAAACAAAACCAATTTACAGGATTCCCTGGTGTCAGAGGTGTTTTATTTAACTTGGATCTAGGCCCCTGTGGTATACAGCCAAGTACAGAGCACCTCCCACCATCCCGCTATGCCAGACCTTTGATCGGAGGTCAATTGTTCATTATCCTCTTCTTGGTCTTTCTGTATCTCCTCACCAAACTGTAGCATCCACTGTCTGTTGCGCTGTAATGGCCCCCAGTTCATATATTGTTATTCTCTCCTGGCTCCCTAAGAACATGCCCTTCTTATGCAAGAGGCACTGTTTGGTTATCGCATGAAATCATTTTGGGGATGGTAATGTGATGTTTAAAGCAGGCTTGTGCTGTAACTTCTCCTTTCAGTTTCCCAGAGGGTATCTGCAAAACCCTGAGGGAATGCTCACAGTCCTTCAGCATTCGAATCCTCTTCCTTTCGTCATGTTGGAGATACAAGTTGTCATCCTTAAAAGGGCATGTATTCTTTCAGATGGTTTCACTTGTTCTATGGGTCTCTTCCAAAATGCTCCATGCTTGCTTCTGTGGACTCCAAGTTCATGAGTCTGTCCTGGACCTAATGTGTAGAGTGTAGAGTCTGCCTATGTTGTTTGGTCAGTTTTGAAGTTTGGGAGGCTGTTTTGGCATGATTTTCAAAGCTGCAAGAGGTACTAGTGTCTCGCTGTAGAAGACTCTGGACATGCCTTTGGCATGGTTGTGGGTGTTCCTTTAAGCTTTCCTTGGGTGACCCTTTTCCTGGTCAGAAGAGACCTGATTGGGTTGGAGGACCTAGCCACGTTCAGGGCGTGGATTTCCTCTCCTGAGGCTTTGTTTGAGGCCTTATTGTTTTTTGGTCTTTCGTGGCTAAGATGGAATGGTGGATTCTTGCCTTTCTCGGGAGTAAAGAGAGATGGTGCTGACAGTCGCAACGAAAGACTACAATTTGGCCATGGAAAAGGTGACACTTACTCACTTTACACACTGCCATGGTGAGAGACCCAGGCACCTCCAACACCTTTGGAGGTCTTGGGATCCTCTTGGCCCACCATGACTATCTCAGCCAAGTGTAGTGTGTAGTGATGAGGCGTGGGTTGATAAGGAGTGGTTGCTTTGACCTCAAATCTTCGTGACATCACAGAAGCTGGATTCACTGAAGCAGCAGTCCCACTGTCAGGAACTTTCAGTCCTATGGCTTAAGGTAGGCAGCTCCAGGATGGACAGAAAAAGGGCCCTCTGAGCCTGGTCAAGAACTCAGGTTGTCTTGTGTGTTAATGTCCCACTTCGCCTTTCTAGACAAAGGGGAAAGAAAAGCACATTTGGTATACCATCCTTTAGGCCAACTTTTCTCTGGAGACGGCAAGGTTTTCATATTTCCACTGGAATTTCTAGAGATATCAAGAAACAGTGAGGCTTCTTGAGTATCAACTGCTATCTGTGGGGTTTGTCATCCTGTGGGTGAGAGAGTCCCTCTCAACGTATTTTCCTTATGGGTCAGAGATGACTAAGGAATGGGAAGGAAAAATGTTAGGGCATGGATGTATTGTGCTTTTTGTGTCCTCATGTCCTAGTGTTTGAAACGTGTCATAAGGGGTTAGGGCTCTGTCTATCTGGCTTTACCTTAAACACCTTTGCAAAGGCTTCAAGGAGAGTAACATTCTGCATGAGAACCAACTCTTAAGGAGGAGCCCTGGACAGGAACCCTTGTCAACTAGTTAACTCTACCTTCTGCGGTAATGGGTATAGCCATGTTAACCACATCTCTTTAATCAGAGGAAAAGGAACAGCCTATATCGATGGCCTGTGTGTTTCAATCAAGCAGAACTGTGGATTGAGCTTCAATGTCCTTGCAAAGACTAGTAGATAAAAAAAACAGTGGGCCTATTGGTCACACAGTATTCCACAGCCATCAGGAACGATGAACCCCTGGTACTTGCATTGTCATGAATGCCACCGGACTGAGTGATGCAAAGTGAAAAAGGCAAGAGACAAATAAAAATATCATATGGCTTCTCTCGTATGTGCCCCAGGAGGAATGCCATGACCCTTAGTAAGGCAAGAAAAACTGAAAGGGAAGAAGTCAGAGAAGGAGTCAAACTGGGTGTGGCTCAGTACTCTGAGAACAAAGCTGAGGGTTACAGAAAATATAGAAATGCAGGGAATGAGGGAAGAGGATAATTGGTATTGAGGATTCGTCGCAGGTATTAGAATGAGCACTAGATCTTATATGGAGCCAAAGCATCCTTGAATACTCTGTCAAAAACAGATTTTGAAGGGGGCTAGATGGCAGGGAAGTAGGAGGAGGCGCCTTTTCAACCTGTACCCTAAAGCAATTGATTACCTACCAAAGAACTTCGATCACCCATGAAATCAGGCCAAGATTAGAATTATACTCATCTAGATCTCTACAGGGGCAGAAGTCACCAGTGGGCAGGTAAAGTGGTATGAGAAGTGCTGACTGATATTGGAAGATGGTGGGGAGCCTCCAGAGGTGCCCGGTTGGAAAGTAATACCCCAATCCGTGAGTGCCCTGCGTCTGGAGACCAGCATTAACTTGGAGACTGGTTCAAAGCACTCCAAAAGAGCAAAGGATTGTGGGGAGGGGGGGTTGTGGGAATCGGGGCGGCTAGGAACAAGGGCTTAAGTCCCCAGTCCCAGGGCACTGAGCCAGTGTGGGTGGAGAAACCAGGCCTTGTTCCCTGAGCCACCAGCATGCCAAGACTGCGTGGGGTCTGGATCCTGTGAAGGAATGGGAGCCATGCCAGATGGCAGAATGCACGAGCCCTGCTACAGAGCTTGAGATGCGAACCCCTCAACCTCCCCTGAGAGATGTATTAAGGCCCAGCTAGCGCTCTTTGACCTGTGCCATTGTTTCAGAGCCTAAGACATACGCCACAATCTCTCCCCTATGAGAGGTGCACCAAGGCCCAGCCTGTGCCCTCTTTGCAGAGCCTGAGATGCGAGCACGACCCACATCCTCCTCTGAAAGAGGAGACTTCCATCTAAGAGTGCACCCCTGGTGCTCTTAGACCCAGAAAGAACAGGCACTCCAAGCCCAGGCCATCGGGAAAATCTCAGTGTGCGATCGCTGCTTGGAACATCTCTGGCGGTCTGAACCCGCCCAGACACCAGTCGCTGCCATGGTTTTGGGTACAAGCGAAAGATCCTGCACACCCAGGGACCACGACTTGGAACCTGCTTTGCCATCGGCCAAGGGGAAATTTATATGGGCTCTGAAGCTACACTGAGGCTTCTTTCTGAGAGGGAGTTCAGGGTGCAATTTGCTTTCCTCTAAACTTACAAAAAACATCAAATGTGGTCAATACAAAAGAAAAAATAATAGTGAACAAACATAAAACCACTAGAGAACAAAATCCAGAAAAAAAAAAAAACGATTTCCTCAGAGCCCTCTCCATTGAGGGGGACTGGAGGAATTAACTCAGAAAGTATCATTGACTGAAAACTCCCGTGGCAGGCCCCTCCCACAGAAACCAAACCAGTAAAGAAAAAAAAAAAAGTCTACAAAAGAATAACCACCACTATTTCATAGGGCAACTTTTA
The DNA here is from genome assembly GCF_964662115.1 of Mustela nivalis. Classification (NCBI taxonomy): domain Eukaryota; kingdom Metazoa; phylum Chordata; class Mammalia; order Carnivora; family Mustelidae; genus Mustela; species Mustela nivalis. The sequence continues at coordinate 198,765 of NW_028135608.1, forward strand.
TTTTTAATTTATTCCCACTATTCTGGCTCATTTTTTTAAATATAGATAATTTTTTAACCTAGTTACCATCACAGTGAGCTGTCCAGTACATCAAATTCATTAATAATCTTCTAACCTGAACTACATACACCTCTGTTTTACTTTTCATTTCTATTTTTTGAATTTCTTGTTTTTATTTTATTTTAGTTTAGTCTTGTTTATTCTTCTCTTATTTTTATTTTCTAATATTCATATAGAGTTAAATTTCAAAGTAATACCCTTTCCCCAATTAATATTATCCCTATAGCTAAACCAATTTTTAATCCCCTTTATCTTAGAAAAGATGAATCCTTTAACAAAGATGTCAAGATACATCCAGGAAGAATCAGAACAACCTTCCTCACCCATACTGAGAATTTATAACCACTCTCCCATCTTTTCCTTCTGCCATTGTTTCTGTGTTTTTGTTTTTGTCTTCATAGTATATAAATCTTACACTGTGGGTTCTTTTCAAAGAGATTCTTCCGTTATTTGCATATTTTTTCTCTTATTATATACTTTTATCAGTCTTTTTGTTTGTCTGTTTTTGTTTGTATACCTCATAAATCTTACCATGGGGACCATTTGGGCTGAACCTTCTCTTTCATCTTCCCTTTCTTTCCTCTCTCTCCCTCTCTTCTTTTTTTCTTTTTCTTTTCTTTTTTCTCTCACTTGGGTGGGGAATCCTAATAGCTCATAAATGTTCCAGGGTGCACCTTGTCTGCACCACGATTGATACATCCAGCTATATCTGTTCAGTCATCTCTCACCAAAATGACTAGGAAAAGGAAGGCCCAACAGAAGAAAAATACAGATGATGGACTTTATGCAACAGAGCTAACAGCTATTAACATAGACAATATATCAGAAAGAGAATTCAGGAGAACAATTATCCAGGCAGTAGCTAGGTTGGAGAAATCCATGGATGACAAAATGGAATTTATAAGGACCGAGCTGAAAGCAACCAGACAGGATGTTCAAAATGTTAGGGAGGTGCTAAAACCTACCAGGGATGAGGTTCACAAGCTACCACTGAGTTCCAATTTAATATAAATACTCTCAAAGCTAGGGTAACTGAGACAGAAGATAGAATTAGTGATCCAGAGGACAAACAGATAGAGAGAAAGGATCAAGAGGATGCTTGGAACAAACAGCTTACAAACCACGAAAAAAGAATCATGAAATAAATGATGCTATGAAACCTTCCAACGTCAGAGTTATTGGAATCCCTGAAAGCGAGGAGAAATAAAGAAGTCTAGAAGATAGAGTGGAACAAGTTCTTCATTATTTTCCCAGTCTCGAGAATGGAACCAGTATTCAGTTACTAGAGATCGACCGGTCTCCAACCAAGATTATAGATTAACAACAAAACAAAACAAAACAAAACAAAACAAAAAACTATCAAGGCACCTGATAGTCAAACTGAGGAATCATAATTGTAGGTATAATCTCTTGAAAGCCACTAGTACATAGAGGCTTCTTACTTGCAGAGCAAGCCCATCAGAATACAGTCAGACCTGTTCACAGAGACCTCTCAAGCCAGAAAGGGCTGGTAAGATATATTCAGGGCACTTAATGAGAAGAACATGCAGCCAACAATAATTTATCCAGCAAGAATGACATTCAAAATTGGCGGAGAGATAAAGAGTTTCCATGACTGGCAAGGCATAAAAGACTGTTCCACCACCAAGGCAGCACTGCATGAAATATTAAGGGGGATTCTATAAAAGAGGAAAAATCCTAAGAAGAGCATTGAAGAGAAATATAGAGACAATCTACAGAAAGAAAGCCCTCAAAGATCACACGATATCAATAAAAACGTATCTGTCAATAATCACTCTCAATGTGAATGGTTTAATGGACCTATAAAATAGCACAGGGTTGCAGATTGGATAAAACGACAGAGCCCATCTATATGTTGTCTACAAGAGACCCATTTTAAACCTAAAGATACACCCAGACTGAAAGTGAAGGGATGGAGAAGAATCATTCATGTCAATGGGCCTCAAAAGAAGGCCGTGGTAGCAATTCTCATATTATATAAATTAGATTTTAAATTAAAGACTGTAGTCAGAGATACTGCAACATTTTTAAAGGGACTATCCACCAAGATGTTCTAACAATTGTAAATATGTATGCCTTCAATATGGGAGCAGCCAATTACATAAGAAAACTGTTAATCAAGATAAAGAGGCATACTGATATGGATATATTAATAGTAGGAGATCTTAACACGTCTCTCTCAGAAATAGATCATCCAAGCAGAAAATCAAAAAGGAAACAAGAGCATTGAATGACACATTGGACTAGATGGTCCTCATAGATATATACAGAACATCCCACCCTAACAACAGAATACTCATTCTCAAATGCACACAGAACCTCCTCCAGAATAACCACATACTGGTTCACAAATCAGGACTAAACTGATATCAAAATAGTGATATTTTTCCCTGCATATTCTCAGATCACAAAGCTTTGAAACTGGATCACACTCCCAAGGAAAAATCACAAGGTACTCAACCACCTGAATGCTAAAGAATGCTTAAGAATGCTTGGATCAACAAGGAGATCAAAGTAGAAGTGAAACAATTTATGGAAACCAATGAGAATGAAGACACCTCATTACAAAACCTATGGGATATAGCAAAGGCAGTCCTAAGGGGGAAATACACAGCCATCCAAGCCTTCCTCAAAAAATATTGTAAAATACAGAATACAGCATCTGTCTTGACACCTTAAAGAACTGGATAACCAACAACAAACCAAACCAACTCCACACAGAAGAAGGGAAATAATCAAGATTAAATCTGAGATCCATGAGGTAGAAATCAGAGATACAGGAGAATGTATCAATAAAACTAGAAGATGTTTTTTTGAAAGAACCAAAAGGATCGATAACCATTGGCCACACTAATTGAAAAGAAAAGAGAGAAAGCCCAAATTAATAAAATTATGAATGAAAAGGGAGAGATCACACCGAACACCAAGGCAGTAGAATCAACCATCAAAAGTTATTATCACTGCTTGACTTATTTCGCTAAGCATAATACGCTCTAGTTCCATCCATGTTGTCGCAAATGGCAAGATTTCATTTCTTTTGATGGCTGCATAGTATTCCATTGTGTATATATACCACATCTTCTTGATCCACTCATCCATTGATGGACATCTAGGTTCTTTCCATAGTTTGGCTATTGTGGACATTGCTGCTATAAACATTCGGGTGCACGTGCCTCTTTGGATCACTACTTTTGTAACTTTAGGGTTAATATCCAATAGTGCAATTGCTGTGTCATAGGGCAGTTCTATTTTCAACATTTTGAGGAACCTCCATGCTGTTTTCCAGAGTGGCTGCACCAGCTTGCATTCCCACCAACAGTGTAGGAGGGTTCCCCTTTCTCCGCATCCTCTCCAGCATCTGTCATTTCCTGTCTTGTTGATTTAGGACCTCAGTGTGCGAAACGAATCTATCAAAATCCTTGAGGAGAACACAGGCAGCAACCTCTTCGACCTCAGCCACAGCAACATCTTCCTAGGAACAACTCCAAATGCAAGGGAAGCAAGGGCAAGAATAAACTATTGGGATTTCATCAAGATCAAAAGCTTTTGCACAGCAAAGGAAACAGTTAACAAAATCAAAAGACAACTGACAGAATGGGAGAAGATATTTGCAAACGACATATCAGATAAAAGACTAGTGTCCAGAATCTATAAAGAACTTAGCAAACTCAACACCCAAAGAACAAATAATCCAATCAAGAAATGGGCAGAGAACATGAACAGATATTTCTCAAGGAAGACATCCAGATAGCCAACAGACACATGAAAAAGTGCTCCATATCACTCGGCATCAGGGAAATACAAATCAAAACCACAATGAGATATCACCTCACACCAGTCAGAATGGCTAACTTCCTTAAGCTTTTTGTAACGTTCCATCATTCTTCCTACTCTCTTTGGATTTGATTCCTTATTTTCAAGTCTTTTTACTCCGGGTCACTAACTTGATCCTCTGCTTCTGCCAGCTTCTTGGATGTTGCTTCAAGTCTGCTACCAATCTTTTCATCAGGAATTTTATTTTATTTTATTTTATTTTATTTTATTTTATTTTATTTTATTTATTTTATTTTATTTTATTTTATTTTATTTATCAGTTTTATCTCTGTGGTTCTTGACTCTCCCTGATACCTTCTGTGTTTTCTGATGTACACAGAGTATCCTGGCCGATGCTTTCAATTCTCCATCAGGCGTGTTATATGTAGAGGTTTCACTCCGATTACTGGCTGTGATAATCTCTTGTTATTTTTCCTCGGCTCAATTTATTCTTTATCTTTGCCTTGGATATAGGACTCTTCTTCTTTTCTATATTTGAAAAGCCCATCCTGTTTTCTAGCTAGAGGGTAATTTATTTAGGAATAAGAGATCATGGAATGCCCAAGGGCTGGCCCATGAGGGAGTCTCTGGTGTGTGTGTGTGTGTGTGTGTGTGTGTGCACATGTGTAACACATGCCCTCTGTTGTGTTGTGGCTGTCCCCTGTTTTTGAGGCCAGTCATCTGACAAGGCTCTCCTTGTCTGCCATTTATGTGTTTGGGGTCTAGGCTGAATACACTGAGGTTTAGCTTGGTGGGCTCTGGTGTGCCTGTGAAAGGAGATGTTCAACACATGCAACAGAACAAATGCCTGCAGAATGCTGTGATCAGGAAAGAACATGTAGGAGGGCTTTCTTCTAGTTCCATAGGGAGAGTCTGTTCTCTTGGGACAGAGCAACTTGGACTGAGAAAGGTAGTCCCCCAAGTGTTCCACTGCAGGAATATCGTGTTTCCAGATTAGGCAGCTAATGTGCTCACTGTCCTGTCTTTGGTCAGTAGCTCGGTTTTGATGCTGCTGGTGCAAGAGCCTCAAATTTTTTGGGGTCCGCATAGAGTCATCTCCATGAACACTGCCTCTTACGGATGCACTGCCAGAACCCATGATCATCCCACTGTCTCTCATGGTATTGTCTCTGATCGTAGTTTCCAGGTTGTCTGCACCTGGTTGCTTGTTGATGTCTTCTCAAGGAGAAACACAGTTTTCTCTCAAGTCGATGTCTGCCAAACCTGGTGATCTGAAATCTCCAGGCCTCAAGACCCTTTATTGGCAAGAACTCTTGCCCTTCAGACCCTATGCTGGTCACAGCCAATGCCATTGGGAAACAGGCTCTATGTGGATTTCCAATGTGCTCTTCTCTCCTGTGCCTTTGTCTTTTGCATTGGCTCAATTCCCTCTGACGCACCAACCGCCCACATCTCCCCTGTGCCATGTCTCCAATCTTCTCCCATAGTCTCTGTGACTTCTACTCTCTTTTTCTGTGGAGTTTACTTTGTATGCTTCAGGTCAATTTCCATCAAGGTGCAGTTATTGTGGTCATCCTCCAGTTGTATTCATGGATGAAGGCAAGCCTGGAGTTCTAAGATACTACTACTTTTTCACTGTCCTCCAAAGGTACCACAGATTCTTACCAAGGCATAAGAAAAAATGAATTTTTGCCACTTGCCTCATATTATAAAATGTTCCCAGGATTAACCCCCCTGAGGGCTTTCAGGAATACTTTAGCAATATTAGAAGGATCTATGATGTCCAAGTGTGTTTGTCTGATAGCATTAATCTGGGATTGTAGCTCAGCCAGTTCCAGGCTCAAATTGGTATGATGTCAGATGCCACACAAATGTCTCTGAACATTTTCCAAGGAGTGTTTACCCGCGGTTAAGGGCATAGCACATATGTTGATAACTCCTTGACATATCAATGACCTTTGAGTCCAGAGCAAAGATAATTGATTTCCAAAATATTCTACTGCTTTTTTAAGGCCATCTAGTCTACTCAATATCTTTATATCAATGGTCTCCTGATTGGATAAAGCATGAGATATATTTTGAGACAAACTATTATGTTTTGCAGTGTGAAGGCTCTGAGATAAAGCCAAAGAAGAGACAGTGGCTGTGGCTGTTATAAGTAATACCTGTTATAAGTAACCCAACAAATCGACGTGTTCACCTAACTGTTTTTCTAATTCCAAAGTGAACTGGTATCCATAGTTAGCATACCAAGGTCCTGTAACTTCTACAGGAATAAAACACAAGGCAGCTGCATAACTAAAAATAACACTGTAGGCTGATCAGACCTATGTAAACTGAAAGCAAGGAAACAATTAGTCAATATACAGCGAGGACAGCGAAACTTATACATAATAATTCCATTAACTGTATATCTTGATATTATTCCTGCCCCAACAACCATTTGGATGGTCGAGGGACACAAGCTCTTCGCCAGCTTTCCAGTTCCTGGGTAATAAGCAGACAGAGGTGCATCTGTGGTAACAGGTCCCATAGCAGCCACAAGCTTCCAAACCTTTAATACCCTGTGGTGTAGAAAACATGCTATCAGGGATAGCATTAAGATGAACATTAAGAGAATCAATAACAGCAATCTGAGACATTTGGGAGTTAAGACTTTTGCTCTTAGACCAATCAGTAATAGAGACATCAGTGATAATGACATGGGGAGTAAGAACCTGTGGATGTCTCTACAAACATTCTACCCTCGGAGATGAATTGGTGCACCAGGTACTAGAAGTAGCACAATAAGGATGATCTAAAGGAGTCATCCTGACCACCAGATGAATGGGAAAAGTTCCTGATTGTACTTCCAGCAGGGTCCAGTGTTCTTCCTTAGCTCCTGGTTTAGCTATGGAAGTCTCTGCCTCCTCATCATAATTCATGCTGAAACCATTTAAGCATTTTAAAGTGTGTGAGAACTTAGAAACAGTCAGGCACCCATATACTGGTTGTTGATTATCTCGGGGAAACTGAAAACAAATGGGAGGGCCTGAGGTGAGTCCCATGAATTAAATCAATGAGCAGCAGTATCATGTGAGACACTATCACTTATGCCTCTAAAAACCCAGGTAAAATTTGTCTGGATCCTTGGAGACGGATCACTCCAAGTAACCGCCTGAAAAGTAGGTGAATCGGGTATGTAGGCCCAATAAGGGCGAGTCTCTGAGGCTGCAGTTAACAAAGCAATAAATGCTAAGAACAAATTTGTTGGGGTAACAGGCTTATCTGTGGATTTTACTAACGCCACAGCCCGAGAAGAAAGGGCTTTCATGGTGCCCCAAGTAGATGTTGCTTGACGTCGAGAACATCATCTCCTGGGCTCACTCAGACGAAGTTTGGCCATCTTCCACTTTATCAGGGAGAAATCGTACCCCTCTTGCCGGGAGCCAGCGTGGCGCTTCCTCATCCTGTGGAAAAATACAAATAAAACCCTGACCCCTCCTAAGGACAGGATCAGGCCCATGCCACATGTGAGTGAGGGGATCCTTCCACTTGGCATATGGAAGTGGTGATAAATCAGGAGTCCAGAAGTGCTCAGTTGCAGTCTTCACCATAGTATCTACATTCAAAAAAATTTAAAACATATAAAGCTAGAGATAAATGAACATGAGGTTTATATTTAAGTTTACCCTGTAAGATTTCCACCTCTTTTAATTTTTTCAGAGCATTTTTTTATGTTTACAGATTTCCTTTCTTTTTATTTTAATTAATTTTTTATTTTTTATAAACATATATTTTTATCCCCAGGGGTACAGGTCTGTGAATCACCAGGTTTACACACTTCACAGCACTCACCAAAGTACATACCCTCCCCAATGTCCATAATCCCACCCTCTTCTCCCAAATCCCCTCCCCCCACCAACCCTCAGTTTGTTTTGTGAGATTAAGAGTCACTTATGGTTTGTCTCCCTCCCAATCCCATCTTGTTTCATTTATTCTTCTCCTACCCACTTAAGCCTCCATGTTGCATCACCACTTCCTCATATCATGGAGATCATATGATACTTGTCTTTCTCTGCTTGACTTATTTCGCTAAGCATGATACGCTATAGTTCCATCCATGTTGTTGCAAATGGCAAGATTTTATTTCTTTTGATGGCTGCATAGTATTCCATTGTGTATATATACCACATCTTCTTGATCCATTCATCTGTTGATGGACATCTAGGTTTGAGACTAGCATGACTTTGGTACACAATGGCTTGACCTGTAGAATTATAGGGAATAGCTGTAGAATGAGCAATGTGGAAAGTAGAACAGGATTTTTAAAAGGCCATAGAAGTGTATGCAGAGCCATTGTCAGTCATAATGATCCAGGTGTGCAAATGCCTGAAAAAAATGATTCTGCACACCTGTAAAAGCTTCTCCTGAATGTGCAGTAGCAAAAGTATATTCTGAAAAGGTTTCCATAGAAACATACCAATATGATAACTGACCAAAGGTTTTATATAAAGTAATATCCATCTGCCAAAGAGAATTAAGAGTTAGCGTACAAAAAGTTGGACAGGTTTGACATGATTTAACAATTTGTCCAGCTTGTTCTATGACAATCTTAAATTTCCCTTGTAATGTTTGTGCATTTTGGTGAAACATTTTGTGACTTCTCTTTGCTTTTTCTAAGGGAGTAAAAATAGCAGCATGAGTTGATGCATCTGCTAGAGCATTACCTTCGGAAAGTGGACCTGGAAGGGCTGTGTGAGCATGAATATGGAAAATGAAAAGAGATTCAGTTCTGGTTGTCAGTAAATGTTGAATCTGTGAAAATAAGTGATCTAATTTTTTATCATTGCTAAGAATAAACGCAGAGATTCATCGAGAAATTGTTTTAGCCACATATTGACTATCTGTGTATATATTGAAGAGCATATTGGAAGGCTTTTAATTCAGTGTGCTGCACTGAAGAGGTTTTATAATGTAGTTTAGTACTAGTACAACGTAAGGTGGAAATGAAAATGATTCCAATGTCTCCAGTTTTATTTGCATCTATAAAAACATTCGGCGCATGAATAATAGGGGTTGTCTCGACAAGGCTAGGAAAAATGACATCAGTCAGATTAAGAAACTGTAAAAGTTTATTATTAGGTAAGTGGAATATAATCTGTCCTGGGTATGTGGCCAAAGCAACTTGCCATTCACTATCTTTCATTTATAGACTGGATAATTGTTCTTTTGTAATTATTGGCACAATGATAAAGTCAGGTTCTTGTCCCAATAACTGAAACAACCATGTGTGTCCCTTGGTTATCAATTGTACTACCATTTGTAAAGTTGGATTGATAACTTTTTAAAATTTATTTCTTTATTTTCAGCATAACAGTATTCATTTTTTCACCACACCCAGTGCTCCATGCAATCCGTGCCCTCTATAAACACACCACATGGTACCCCAGCCTCCCACCCCCCTTCACTTCAAGACCCTCAGATTGTTTTTCAGAGTCTAGAGTCTCTCATGGTTCACCTCCCCTTCCAATTTTCCCCAACTCCTTTCAACTCTCTAACACCCCATGTCTTCCGTGCTTTGTGTTAAGCTCCACAAGTAAGTGAAACCATATGATAATTGACTCTCTCTGCTTGACTTATTTCACTCAGAATATCTATTCCAGTCCCATACATGCTGCTACAAAAGTTGGGTATTCATCCTTTCTGATGGAGGCATAATACTCTATAGTGTTTATGGACCATAACTTTTAAATAATGAATGGCAAGATGAATCCATTCCAAAATTCCTGAAGATTGCCACAAAATAGCAATAGGTAAAATTTGTGGACATAATATATTCAAATATATTGATTGGTTGTGTAAACTTGAGTTAATTGTGCTTGTGAGATAGCCTGTTCTACCAGAGATAGAGCAGTTTTAGCTGCCTCAGTTAGTTGTCATGGTGAACTTGGATGAGAATCATCTTTTAATATCTGACATAGTGGTTGTAATTGTTTAGCAGTAAGGGATAAAGATGGGCGAATTCAATTAATATCACCTAATAATTTTTGGAAATCATTAACAGTTGTAAAATGCTGTGTCCTAATTTGGATGTTTTGTGGTCTTATTTTCTTATTATGAATGACATATCCTAGATATTCAAAAGGTTGCTGTCTTTGAATTTTTTATGGTGCCACAACTAGACCATACGGATCCAAAAACTGTAACAAATTTTTTAAAGCCTGTTGCAAAGATATCTCAGTTTTTGCTGAAAGCAAAATGTTATCCATGTAATGTATACAGTATATTTGATTCTGATATTTTTCCTCTAAAATGGAGTCAGGGCCCGAGAAACATATTGTTGACACAAAGTAGGACTGTTAGCCATCCCTTGAGGCAAAAAAGTCCATTGATATCTATCATGAGGTTCTAAAAAATTTGTACTTCGCACTGAAAAAGCAAATCTATCAATATACACTGGGGCTAGCGGAATGATAAAAAAGGAGTCTTTCAGATCTATAACTAACATTTAATGATCAAGTGGAATACTAGTTGGAGATGGTAGTCCAGGTTGCAGGGCTCCCATTGTTTGTAGCCCAGCACTACTTGCCCTGAGATCTTGTAATAATCTCCATTTGCCAGATTTCTTTTTAATAACAAATATTGGGCTATTCCAAGGACGAGTAGATTTCTGTAGATAACCAAGAGCATATTGTTCATCCATTAACAATTTTGCTGCCTCTAACTTCTCTTTAGATAAGGGCCATTGATCAACCCACACAGAAGTAGAGGCATAGCATGTGGTCTAGTCAATGGCCTTTATGAAAACCCATGCCATGTCTATCACTTTTTGGTGTTATTGATAGAGGTTCAATAGGGCCTTGTAAAGTCTTTCCAAGGCCTTTGCCCTTTTCATACCCCGTTCTGTGCATCATAAGAATAACTTTAGGAGATTGTTGTCCTATACAAATATACAAATAGTATATCTCTGCCCCAAAGGTTCAAATCTATATCTAATATAAAAGGTTGAAAATTTCCATGATGGCCTTCAGAAGTTTGCCAAGGTGAGTGGTTAGAGCTAATTTTTGGAGCTGATGCATTACCTCCTCCCTTTATGTGAGTGGTAGTGCTTTTGAAGGGCCATTGAGAGGGCCAATCCTTGAGTGCTATGACTGACATATCAGCCCCGGTATCAATCAAGCCCTGAAATGGATTACCATGGATATATAGGGTCAAAAATGGTTTATCAGAGGTAATAATTCTCATCCAATAGGCATCTGTTGAGCGAAATCCTTGTTCCCCTCGTTGAGGTTTCACAATTTGGTTCTGTGATTGTACTCTAGATAACAAGATTAATTGTGCTATAGATATTTTAGGTTGCAAGGCCATGATCCCAAAAGAGAGGGAAATCATTATTTTAATTTCTCCTGTGTAATCCTCATCTATAAATCCAGGATGAAAATTTAACCCCTTCATAGTCCAGCTAGAATTGCTTAATAAAAGTCCCGAAATTCCTTTTGGCAAGGGGCCCCATATTCCAGTAGTGATTGATTTAGTGGGTTCCCCAGCCTCAAAGTAAACAGCAACATCTGGGGCTAAGCCGAGTCCAGCACTGGAGGGGGTACCTCAGAATAATTTGTTGACTCTGGGCAAGTCTGCACTGTTTGCTTGGGGAATTGTGGTAGGAGGGATGCTATTGTTTGGCGGGGCAGCAGTGGGCCCCTTTTGAAGTTTCCCTGAAGGGGTTGGCCAAATTTATCTGTTTTGGATAGACAGTCATTTGCCCAATGATAACCTCTCTGGCAATGGGGACATATAGATTGAGGCTTACTCTTTTGATTATTGAGAGGAGTAGGAAAACCTTTACTTTGCCTTCGTTTAGATAATTGGGGGCATTGAGCATGAAAGTGTCCCAAATTTCCACATTGAAAACATACTCGATTATTAAATTGTCCTCCCTTAGATTTAATAAGGTGTTGCTGCATTTCTTGAGTGGAAATTACTTTTAATATTACAGCCATAGGAACTCCTTGAATGTAGGAAGGCCCGATATCAGCACACAATCGAATGTAATTCTCTAAACTGCCTGTTTTACTCCAAGGGCTTATAGAAGCCTGACATGCAGTGTTAGCATTCTCATAAGCCAATTGTTTGACTATAATAGTCCCAGCTTCACCATCCAATACAATCTTACCTACAGCCTTTAAGAGAGGGGCTATAAAGTCCTGACACGGCTCATCAGGTCCCTGTTGAATTAGATAATTCCTCAGTTTGGGCCCTATAGTAGGTAATCTCTTCCAAGCCTTCAGAGCACATTCATTAATTTGAGTGTATGCAATCTCTGGATAATCTATTTGAATGCCAACATCATAATAAGGTCCAGCTCCTACTAATATATTATAAGTAATAGGAATCTGTGTTCTTCTATTATACAAGGCCATTTCATTAGCTCTTTCAATGAATTTAGCCTTCTTTTATAAGAAATCTCAACCTGATAAACATGCATGAGCTATGACCTTCCAATCACCAGGACACAAAGCTTCCATTCCCAAATTATCTAGTAGAGATAAAGTAAAAGGAGCAGTAGGATCATACTGAGCACTGGCGGTTTTAATTTCTTTTAAGACTTTGAAATTTAGAGCTGCGTAAATTCTTTGTCCTTGCTGGTTGGCAGTAACAGGGAATGCAGAAAACTCTGCAACATTTCCCCTTTTTGCTGTGCTTGATACAAAGCACGCTCTAACGGTGTTACTCCTGATAAAGAAAGTAACTAAGCACCTTGTTGTGCTGCCATTACAGGAAAAGCAGCACGTTTAGGTCTTACTTTCTCTTTATGACTTGGCGCCTGCCATCCAGTATCCGGGATTTTATAGGCCGATTTTATCGTAGATTCACCCCCTATGGAGGGAGTAGTATTAACCCCAACATGAGTACACTGTGGCACTAAAGTATTATTCGGTACCAGCTGTTTACATGGTGTATCAAAAAAGAGTGCAATGGAGCTGGAGAAGAGGAACCATAGGACATTATCATCTTCAAGATAAACATCATCCTTTTCAATTTCATCATTTTCTGAAGTTATCAATGCCGGGGGCGCTAAACAAACCACACTGGGAGGACTCTCAGACATATGACTTTTATTGAATAATTCCTCCAAAGAGGGGAGAGACAGCGCTGATGCCATCACGCAATCTCCGCCATGAGAAGGGCTTAAACTGCACATTAGAAAATCCTCACCTTCTTCTCCCACTGAATGAGATTTTAAGGACAATAAATCAATAGAATGTTTAGGGTCCAAAAGGTCCCTAATCTGGGACCAGAGGTTCATTTTACCCTCTGGAACTGTTGCAGCACCGTAAAAAAAAAATTTGATTCTTAATTTCTTGACCCACATGGTGCCAAAGTTCAAGATTTGCACTCCCTCCCTTAGGAAACCAGGGGCATAAATCACTAACAACCTCAAAAAATTCCTGAAGAGTCTCGTGAGAGACTCCTGACCCTCTCTCCTTTAGAAGAGCTTGCAGGGCCTGCAAAAAATGACCCTCTTAGGTTGACTGAACTGTCCCCATATTTTACTCCTGTCGTTCCAGATCACCTGGATTCTCCTCCCTGATATAAAGTCCTCAACTGAGATGCCACTGGTTTTCAGGTCCCTGTTGGGGCGCCACCTGTCGTGGCCAGCGTGACAAGAGGGAGCAGGGTTGAAGGGTAGGAGAATGAAGAAAGGGAATGTGGGGAATAGGAAGGACACAGGCAAATGTGTCAAGCATGTGCCAAAGTTTATTTTGCAGAGCTCTGATTTATACCACACAGTAAGGGAATCACTTCCTGTACATCTGGTGATAGTTTCTATTTTGGCCTGAGAGTAGCTGGACATACAGAGATATCAGACAGCCTTGACCTTCATTGTTTGGACACTTAGGCCATAACTCAATATTCACAAAACACAGGAGCCTTATTATCTTAGTCTTGAGAGAGCAGCTTCAATGGCAACAAGCCTAACCTCACAATGTTCTCATAACAATCACCAGGGAACACGGTGTCACTCTATCTTGCCACCTGTGAAGGTCCTCGGATTAAGAGTTTCCCAAGAACTGTTGCTCTATTGGGTTAACCCCTTCTAGGCACGAGGCCCCCAAAACTTGATGGTGCATCGAAACAACAAAAACTTGGAGGATTTACCAACATATACACCACCAACATGGAAGCCTATGAACAGAAAGAAAGGGATATGGGGACCTCAATCCAATATTTCTAGGGACTATGATATCCATTTTCAGCACAGGACAGATCATCCAGATGGAAAAGTGGTAAGGAATAACAGATGTCATCAGGATCTCTCTAGACCACCTGAGTGTTGGGGATACAACCATTAGATTGTGTCTCTGTGGATCATAAGAAGAGTTCTTCTTAAAGGTAGATCTAACTTTATCTATCACAGATAGTGTGCTGAAGTCAAAATCAATATGTAACTAATGGAAGAGAATTCAAATACTCTCTTGTATACTTATGACCATGAAGGTATGAAAACAGAAAGAAATCACTTACGAATGGGAAACACAGCCAGACACTAATAGGTGGAAAACACAAAACACTCGCGAACTAGCAAGGAATCAAAAAAAATAACATCCAAAGGAAAATCATAAAGTGCCATGAGCAAAGGAAAGTCAAGAAAATTATGAGATGATGCCAAAATATTTTATGGGGAAACAATAAGAGGTTAAATGCGTTGCATTTCCAAAAATTAAAAACACCGAAAAAAAGCAACCTAACTGGACGCCAGAAGGAAAAAATAGAAAATACGAACTCCAAAGTTAACACAAAAATTGAAATAATACATATCATTATCTAATGAAAGGAAATACAAGCAAACCAAACGAAAAAAAAAAATCAGGGGAACTTACACGTCAGTTTTGAAAACATTAACAAACTGGAGGAGCCGTTTCCTGGATAAAAGAGGGAGACAAGCACACAGGTGAAAGTATGAAACCACATGACAACTGATTGAGATGAAAAAAATAACCTAAAAGACCCTTCTACACAATTATGCTGGCTAATCCAAGAACTGATAGGAAAGGATAAATTCCAAGACCATATCATCTCCTAAGATTAGGTCAGGAAATCTACAAAATCTGAGCTCTCTACTATTGGCTAAAGAGTTTGAGCAGTAACCAAATACCTGCCAACAAACAGAAGGCCAGCTCCAAATCCATTTCCTGGGCAACTCTTCTAGACATGTAGTGCAAGCAATGCCATTTTTTCTCATTGATTCTGGAAATGGAATGAGGTGGGTAGACTCTACTTTAGAAGGATAAAGACCTTGTGCAGATAATTACATTTTAGGAAACAAATTCCATGCCATTCCCATAATTAAAAATAAAAAAAATATAATTCTTTCCTTTTCTTTCTGTGTCTTCATCTGGTTTGAAATGTTTTTCTTTGAATTGTTTTGTTCTATTGAGGAAGCCAGCCTATCATCCATCATCCGTTTTAGACTAAGTATCCACAGATGCTTTAGTTCCATATACGACCTAGTGCTTCTCCTAATATATGCCACAACTCCTGAACACCCATTAAGCAGTTTCTTCCTTCCCTGCATGTCTCTCTTTTCTGTATCCCTCAGCTTGGTTTTCAAGTCCTGAGTCACTCCTGGATTTCCTCCTTCTCTGACTTCTTCCACTTCAGTTTCCCTTATTTTATTAAGGATTATGGTATTTGTCCTGGGGCACATATGAGGGACGACATATGATATATCCCTTGGTCTGATTGCCTTTTTCATTTTGCATTACCCAGTCATGGGACATTCATGTCAATGCAAGGACCAGAGGTTTATCCTCCCTGATGCTTGAGGAATATTCTGTTACCAAGATAGACCACAACTTCTTTATCCACTAGATTGTGCTAGGTACTGTGGCTCAATCCACAGTTATTCTCATGTGGACATTGCAGGCCATGGATATAGGGCATCCCCTTCCTCTGACTAAAGAGACTTGTTCAACATGTCTATAACCATTACCACAAAAAGTGGAGTTAACTAATAATGACAAGGAGTGCTGTCCAGGCCTCTTCCTTAAGAGTTAGCTCTGATGCAGAAAGTCACTTTCCTTGAAGTCTTGAAAAGGTGTTTAAGGGAAAACCAGGTAGAAAGAACCCTAATCCCTTAAAACTCCTGTTTCAAAACACTAGGAGTTGAGGACACAGACAGCACAATATATCCATGCCCTAAACTTTTTCCTTGAAAAGGGACTTTCCATCCCTTCATCATCACTGACCCATAGGGAAAGGACATTGAGAAAGGACTCTCTCACCCACAAGATGAACAAACCCATGGAGAGAAGTTTATATCCAAGAGGCCTCATTGATTCTTGAGATCTCTAGAAATTTTAGTGGAAATAGGAACACATTGCAGTCTCTGGGGAAATTTTGGCTTAAAGGATGGTATACAGAACATCATTTTCTTTTCTCTTTGTCTACAAAGGGGAAGCGGGACATTGACACACAAGACAACCTGCGTTTTTGATCAGGCTCATAGGGCTCTTTTTCTGTCCTTCCCAGGCTTCCTACCTAAAGCCATAGGACTCCAAGGTCATGGGAGAGGGATGGCTGCTTCAGTGAATCCAGCAACTGTGATGTCACAAAGCTTTGATGTCATAGCAACCACTCCTCATCAACCCACGCCTGATATCTATGCTTGGCTGGAGTAGTCATGGGTGTTCCAAGAGGATCCCAAGTCTCCTAAACGGCAGGAGCCACCTGGATCTCTCACCAAGGCAGTTTGTGAAGCCTTACGGTTTCACCTTCTCCATGGCCGACTTCATAATCTTAAGAATCTTGAGCATTCCCACAGGGTGGAGCAACTACCCTCGGGGGATCTGCATGGAGATGAGGCAGCACAAGCTTGCCTTAATCCTCCCATGGCCATCCCCCAAATGGTTTCTTGGGATAAGCAAACAGTGCCTCTTGTGGAATATGGGCATGTTCTAATGGAGCCAGGAGACGATGAACAATGTGTCAACAAGAGGCCATTACAGTGTGACAGACAGCAGATGCTACAGGTTGGTGATGAGATCCAGGAAGACAAAGAACAGGAGAATAAACTAGGGAGCTCCGAGCGAAGGTCAGGCATTTTAAGACGGTGGGGGGTGCTCTGTACCTGACTGCATTTTAAAGGGACCTAAGTTCAAATTCAATAAAACATCCTATGGCCACAGTCAATCCTTGTACACTGGTTTTGGTTTATGTTTTTTGTCAAATGATGCACATGCACATATTTGACAGAGAGACAGAGTGATCACAATCAGGTGGTGGAGCCAGAGGGGAGAAGCTGACTTGCCCGTGAGCAGGTAACCTGAGACCAGAGAGAATGCCATAACCCTGGGATCATGAGTTGAGCTGAAGGCCACCTCTGAACTGATGGACAAACACCGAGACCCAACCTTTGACTTCTGAATACCTTCTCTTTCTCGATAAGAGCCGCTGCTCTGTCATTGTTCAGAAATTCAGGAGATATGGATTTTGGCTTGGGCTGGTGTTGCTTTAGCTGTCCGACCTAATTCGAGAGCTGGTATAGCTTGTCCTCTTGAAGTCAGTGACTTGGCCATGGACAAAGTATGCTCCAGCGCATATTTGGGTAATGGCAATTCCTCCATTTCTAGCTTTTGCAGGGAAATGACACTATGTCTTTTGGTGCCCTGCTTCTGTGGATGGTGATGGGAGTCCTCTGTGCCTCTGAATCTGGATCTCTTTTTCTGCTCCCAGATGAGAGCCATTTCAGCTCTGATTTCTCAAAGATATGTTCAGCACTTTTTTTTCCCCTCTCATTCCTAGTTCTCCTACAATAGGCACCTATTTCCATTCCTTGAATTCGATGGATTCCCTAAGCTCTTTGTCATGTTCCATCACTCTTCCTTCTCTCTTTGGACTTGTTCCTTATTTTCTTTTCGTTTTCTTCCAGATCACTTGGATCCTCGGCTTCTGCCAGCTTCCTGCACTTTTCATCCAGTCTGCTTCCGATCTTTTCATCAAAAACATTTTTTTATAATTTTTTACTTTTTATAAACATATATTTTTATCCCCAGGGGTACAGGTCTGTGAATCACCAGGTTTACACACTTCACAGCACTCACCAAAGCACATACCCTCCACAATGTCCATAATCCCACCCCCTTCTCCCAAGCCCCCTCCCCCCAGCAACCCTCAGTTTGTTTTGTGAGATTAAGAGTCACTTATGGTTTGTCTCCCTCCCAATCCCATCTTGTTTCATTTATTTTTCACGTACCCACTTAAGCTCCATATTGCATCACCACTTCCTCATATCAGTGAGATCATATGATAGTTGTCTTTCTCTGCTTGACTTATTTCGCTAAGCATGATACGCTCTAGTTCCATCCATGTTGTCGCAAATGGCAAGATTTCATTTCTTTTGATGGCTGCATAGTATTCCATTGTGTATATATACCACATCTTCTTGATCCATTCATCTGTGGATGGACATCTAGGTTCTTTCCATAGTTTGGCTATTGTGGACATTGCTGCTATAAACATTCGGGTGTACGTGCCCCTTTGGATCACTACCTTTGTATCTTTAGGGTAAATACCCAATAGTGCAATTGCTGGGTCATAGGGCAGTTCTATTTTCAACATTTTGAGGAACCTCCATGCTGTTTTCCAGAGTGGCTGCACCAGCTTGCATTCCCACCAAGAGTGTCGGAGGGTTTCCCTTTCTCCGCATTCTCGCCAGCATCTGTCATTTCCTGACTTGTTGATTTTAGCCATTCTGACTGGTGTGAGGTGATATCTCATTGTGGTTTTGATTTGTATTTCCCTGATGCCGAGTGATATGGAGCACTTTTTCATGTGTCTGTTGGCCATCTGGATGTCTTCTTTGCAGAAATGTCTGTTCATGTCCTCTGCCCATTTCTTGATTGGATTATTTGTTCTTTGGGTGTTGAGTTTGCTAAGTTCTTTATAGATTCTGGACACTAGTCCTTTATCTGATATGTCGTTTGCAAATATCTTCTCCCATTCTGTCAGTTGTCTTTTGATTTTGTTAACTGTTTCCTTTGCTGTGCAAAAGCTTTTGATCTTGATGAAATCCCAATAGTTCATTTTTGCCCTTGCTGCCCTTGCCTTTTGCGTTGTTTCTAGGAAGATGTTGCTGTGGCAGAGTTCGAAGAGGTTGCTGTCCGTGTTCTCCTCATGGATTTTGATGGATTCCTTTCGCACACTGAGGTCCTTCATCCATTTTGAGTCTATTTTTGTGTGTGGTGTAAGGAAATGGTCCAATTTCATTTCTGGATGTGGTCCAATTTCCATTTTCTGCATGTGGCTGTCCAATTTTCCCCATACCATTTATTGAAGAGGTTGTTTTTTTTCCATTGAACATTCTTTCCTGCTTTGTCCAAGTTTAGTTGACCATAGATTGAGGGTCTATTTCTGGGCTCTCTATTCTGTTCTATTGATCTATGTGTCTGTTTTTGTGCCAGTACCATTCTGTCTTGATAATGACAGCTTTGTAATGGAGCTTGAAGTCCGGAATTGTGATGCCACCAACGTTGTCTTTCTTTTTCAATATCCCTTTGGCTATTCGAGGTCTTTTCTGGTTCCATATAAATTTTAGCATTATTTGTTCCATTTCGTTGAAAAAGATGGATGTACTTTGATAGGAATTGCATTAAATGTGTAGATCGCTTTAGGTAGCATAGACATTTTCACAATATTTATTCTTCCAATCCAGGAGCATGGAACATTTTTCCATTTCTTTGTGTCTTCCTCAATTTCTTTCATGAGTACTTTATAGTTTTCTGAGTATAGATTCTGTGTCTCTTTGGTTAGGTTTATTCCTAGGTATCTTATGGTTTTTGATGCAATTGTAAATGGGATTGACTCCTTAATATCTCTTTCTTCTGTCTTGCTGTTGGTGTAGAGAAATGCAACTGATTTCTGTGCATTGATTTTATATCCTGACACTGTACTAAATTCCTGTATAAGTTCTAGCAGTTTTGGAGTGGAGTCTTTTGGGTTTTCCACATATAGTATCATATCATCTGTGAAGAGTGATAATTTGACTTCTTCTTTGCCGATTTGGATGCCTTTAATTTCCTTTTGTTGTCTGATTGCTGAGGCTAGGACCTCTAGTACTCTGTTGAATAGCAGTGGTGATAATGGACATCCCTGCCGTGTTCCTGTCCTGAGCAGAAAAGCTTTCAGTTTTTCTCCATTGAGAATGATATTTGCGGTGGGTTTTTCATAGATGGCTTTGATGATATTGAGGTATGTGCCCTCTATCCCTACACTTTGAAGAGTTTTGATCAGCAAGGGATGCTGTACTTTGTCAAATGCTTTTTCAGCATCTATTGAGAGTATCATATGGTTCTTGTTCTTACTTTTATTGATGTGTTGTATCACATTGACTGATTTGCGGATGTTGAACCAACCTTGCAGCCCTGGAATAAATCCCACTTGGTCGTGGTGAATAATCTTTTTAATGTACTGTTGAATCCTATTGGCTAGTATTTTGTTGAGTATTTTCGCATCTGTGTTCATCAAGGATATCGGTCTATAGCTCTCTTTTTTGGTGGGATCCTTGTCTGGTTTTGGGATCAAGGTGATGCTGGCCTCATAAAATGAGTTTGAAAGTTTTCCTTCCATTTCTATTTTTTGGAACTGTTTCAGAAGAACAGGAATTAGTTCTTCTTTAAATGTTTGGTAGAATTCCCCCGGGATGCCGTCTGGCCCTGGGCTTTTGTTTGATTGGAGATTTTTAATGACTGTTTCAATCTCATTACAGGTTATGGGTCTGTTCAGGCTTTCTATTTCTTCCTGGTTCAGTTGTGGTAGTTTATATGTTTCTAGGAATGCATCCATTTCTTCCAGATTGTTAAATTTATTGCCGTAGACTTGCTCATAGTATGTTCTTATAATAGTTTGTATTTCTTTGGTGTTAGTTGTGATCTCTCCTCTTTCATTCATGATTTTATTTATTTATTTTATTTATTTATTTATTTATTTTATTTATGATTTATTTATTCTCTTTTCTTTTTGATAAGTCGGGCCAGGGGTTTATCTATTTTATTAATTCTTTCAAAGAACCAGCTCCTAGTTTCGTTGATTTGTTCTATTGTTCTTTTGGTTTCTATTTCATTGGTTTCTGCTTTGATCTTTATGATTTCTTTTCTCCTGCTGGGCTTAGTGTTTCTTTCTTGTTCTTTCTCCAGCTCCTTTAGGTGTAGGGTTAGGTTGTGTTCCTGAGACCTTTCTTGTTTCTTGAGAAAGGCTTGTACCGCTATATATATTCCTCTCAGGACTGCCTTTGTTGTGTCCCACAGATTTTGAACCGTTGTATTTACCTTATCATTTGTTTCCATGATTTTTTTCAATTCTTCTTTAATTTCCCGGTTGACCCATTCATTCTTTAGAAGGATACTGTTTAGTCTCCATGTATTTGGGTTCTTTCCAAACTTCCTTTTGTGGTTGAGTTCTAGCTTTAGAGCATTGTGGTCTGAAAATATGCAGGGAATGATCCCAAACTTTTGATACCGGTTGAGTCCTGATTTAGGACCAAGGATGTGATATACTCTGGAGAATGTTCCATGTGCACTAGAGAAGAATGTGTATTCTGTTGCTTTGGGATGAAATATTCTGAATATATCTGTGATGTCCATCTGGTCCATATAGATGGGTTTTGTTTTTTTATCCATTCTGATACCCTGTGTCTTTTGACAGGGGCATTTAGCCCATTCACATTCAGGGTAACTATTGAGAGATTTGAATTTAGTGCCATTGTATTGCCTGTAAGGTGACTGTTACTGTATATAGTCTCTGTTCCTTTCTGATCTACCACTTGTAGGCTCTCTCTTTGCTTAGAGGACCCCTTTCAATATTTCCTGTAGAGCTGGTTTGGTATTTGCAAATTCTTTCAGTTTTTGTTTGTCCTGGAAGCTTTTAATCTCTCCTTCTATTTTCAATGATAGCCTAGCTGGATATAGTATTCTGGGCTGCATGTTTTTCTCGTTTAGTGCTCTGAAAATATCATGCCAGCTCTTTCTGGCCTGCCAGGTCTCTGTGGATAAGTCAGCTGCCAATCTAATATTTTACCATTGTATGTTACAGACTTCTTTTTCCGGGCTGCTTTCAGGATTTTCTCTTTGTCACTGAGACTTGTAAATTTTACTATTAGGTGACGGGGTGTGGGCCTATTCTTATTAATTTTGAGGGGCGTTCTCTGAACATCCTGAATTTTGATGCTCATTCCCTTTGCCATATTGGGGAAATTCTCCCCAATAATTCTCTCCAGTATACCTTCTGCTCCCCTCTCTCTTTCTTCTTCTTCTGGAATCCCAATTATTCTAATGTTGTTTCGTCTTATGGTGTCACTTATCTCTCGAATTCTCCCCTCGTGGTCCAGTAGCTGTTTGTCCCTCTTTTGCTCAGCTTCTTTATTCTCTGTCATTTGGTCTTCTATATCACTAATTCTTTCTTCTGCCTCTTATGCCTAGCAGTTAGAGCCTCCATTTTTTATTGCACCTCATTAATAGCTTTTTTGATTTCAACTTGGTTAAATTTTAGTTCTTTTATTTCTCCAGAAAGGGCTTTTATATCTCTCGAGAGGGTTTCTCTAGTATCTTCCATGCCTTTTTCGAGCCCGGCTAGAACCTTGAGAATTGTCATTCTGAACTCTAGATCTGACATATTACCGATGTCTGTATTGATTAGGTCCCTAGCCTTCGGTACTGTCTCTTGTTCTTTTTTTTGTGTTGAATTTTTACGTCTTGTCATTTTGGCCAGATAAGAGTAAATGAAGGGGCAAGTAAAATACTAAAAGGGTGGCAACAACCCCAGGAAAATATGCTTTAACCAAATTAGAAGAGATCCAAAATCGTGAATGGGGAGAAAGGGGATAAAAAGTGGTTCAAAAAGGAAGAAAGAAAAAAAAAAGAAAAAAAAGAAAAGAATTTTTTAAAAAAGAAAACACATAAGAAAAATGTAAAAAAGAAAAAATATATATATTAGATAAACAAGTAAAAAATCGTTAAAAAAGAAAAAGGTAACAGTAAAAAAAAAAAAATTACCCGAAGGCGAGAAGAAAAAAAAAAAATGAAAAAGAAAAAATTAAACTAACTGCAAGACTAAAAAAAATCACAGGAAAAAAGCCATGAGTTCCGTGCTTTGCTTTCTCCTCCTCTGGAAATCTGCTGCTCTCCTTGATATTGAAACTGTACTCCTTGGTAGGTGAACTTCGTCTTGACTGGATTTCTTGTTGATCTTCTGGGGGAGGGGCCTGTTGTAGTGATTCTCAAGTGTCTTTGCCCCAGGCGGAATTACACCGCCCTTACCCTGTGCCGGGGTGAGCAATCTGCTCCTGTTTGCTTTCAGGAGCTTTTGTTCCCTGAGCGCTTTCCGTAGAGTTCTGGAGGACGGGAATACAAATGGCGGCCTCCTGGTCTCCGGCCCGAAGGAGCTGAGAGCCCAGGGCCCCACTCCTCAGTGCACCCTCAGAGAACATCGCCCAGTTACTCCCGTCTGCCTGACCTCTGCTGTTCACAGCCAATGGCTTTGGGAAACAGGCTTCTTGTGTATTCCCAGTGTGCTCCTTTCTCCTGTGCCTTTGTCTTTTGCATTGGCTTACTGGCCTCTGACACACCAGTTGCACACGTCTCTCCTGAGTCATGTCTTCAATCTTCTCCCATAGTCTCTGCGACTTCTTTTCTCTTTTGCTGTGGAGTTAATTTGTAGGTTCAGGTCAATTTCTGCTGAGTTCCAGTTGATGTATTCATCTTCCTGTTGTGTTCATGGCTGAAGACAAGCCTGAAGTTCTCAGACGCTACTACCATCTCACCAAAGGCACCAAAAGTTCTTACTGAGGAATAAGGAAAAATGAATTCTTGCCACTTGCCTCATGTTGTGGAGAACATTGGGCTAGGTAATATTTATCATTCAGAAAGACAAATAACATACAGCTTCACTTTCTCGTTGGAGTCAAGAGATACGGGAAAAAGCAAGGGAAAAAGGGACAAACCACACGGTTCTAACCAGGCACACAAAATTTGGTGTTTGTTAGAATACAGGTTTGTGAGAATACGTGTTTATCAAAGAGGACAAAAGGTGACATTCTTTGTAGGAAATGTGGTTGGCAGTGATGGAATGTCAGGTTCAAGTCATGTCAAATTAAATTGCTATCCATAAAAGAACAACTTCCTATGTCTTGAAATTTAATTATAAGTCTAAGTGAACACACACAGAAAACATCCAGAAACACACACACACACACACACACACACACACACAAAGGAGACACACAAAAGATGGAGACAAAGTGAGGAATAACACTAAAGGAA